>NW_027533334.1:221305-244005 GCF_008692635.1 Crocuta crocuta
CACCCACCAGATGACACCAGATGTGTAAGTGATCTCAGCTGAGATCAACTGAGCCTGGCTCAGGTCAGCAGAACTGCCCAGAATAACCATAAGAGACATTAAGGGTGTTTGTTTTAAGCCACTACATTTTGGGGTGTTTTGTTAAACATCACTGTAGCCATAGATAGCTAATACAGAATGATATAGCAGCCCACCTCCTGACACACACACGAGATTCTTATGAATCCTGAGGTTTCAGAACCACTCCTCAAAATTATGTTCTCTTCCTTCAAATGGGCAAGTGTTCTAACAGTCCTCCATGGTGCGCCAAAATATTAGCTGCTTCCTGACACTTTTTCTAATGTCTTCTATTGATCATCACCCTCTCTCCACTCACAAAGCTTTTAAAACATTTTGCTTGAGCTTTGTTTTCTATTTTCTACTGTTTTATAAGAAGCTGTCTCCTACTCATTTTTTTAATCCCCCACAGTACCTTGTAGACCGTTCTTATTTGTCGAATGGAATTGAATTGCTCTGAAGATTAAGAAATCCCTTCTATCTATACAAAATCCAACCCCCATATATTTGACCACTGTCTTAAGCCATTTAAGATCTTAAGCCATCTTCAGACTTTAAGCATAGTTCATTTTCTTCCAGAATAACAAAGATGTCCAAATCTATAATTCATCATTTTAGTCAGCTCAGAAATTTACTTCATTACCATCTTTGCTGGAGCATTTTTATGGTGTAGGTTGAGGGAGGTCTATGTGGTTTTTTTAACTTTAAAATTATGTACCTATAAGAAATGTACTATTAACAATAATTACTCATTTTTATTACACATTTACTATTGTTATTTTAATGTAAGACAATTTTGAATTTCGATGTATGGATTTAACTTTTGGGATTTTGCTCTTTTAATAAGCATCTAACTCAAGGCCAATACTTTATTATGAGTTCTTCTGATCATTACTTTATTGGTTACTTACTTGATATCAGTCATTGAGGTTAAAGTTAAAATTGAACATACAAATAAATGTGAACATAAGGAAAGGATTCCTAGGAAATACTGACATTAAACGAGTTATTAAATCTCTTATTCTTTCAAGAAAGAAACCAACAGACTCACCCAAAATGGCAGATAATGGTTAAGGTTTAATATTTCTCAGGGCTTTGCCTTTTAACTGAGGAAAAACAATTGCAAACTCTGCCATATTAACTCTCATTTTGATGAGAAATGTGAAAGTATATTTTATTTTATCTTGTTTTCGTGGAGAGGAGAAGGACTCCTGCTATCCTCTTTTACAGGCAAGCTCCTACTTCATCCACTCATAGGACCGGTCAGCCTCCTGCCCATCCATCCACTCTCCCTTGGCCTCCATGGGGAGCTGATGTTCATGGTATGATGGTGGGAAGCAGTAAGTCATCATTATCAACTAGTTCTGCCATAGAACTGCAACTGTCCTACCTAAGTTCCTCTTCTATACATTCATTTTTCTTTTTAACAAATACACATTGGCTTTCCAGATATGCTGTAAGGGACCAGAATCAAATAAAAGAAAAGGGAGGGGAGGTACTAAAATATTTTAAGTTAAAAGTGGATTTAAAAGAAAGTATTATAATCAAGGAATATTCATTTGTGTGCGCTGTTATACAATGTGTAAACATCAAAACAGTGATATAAAAGGTTAGAGAAGACATTATTAAGGTTCTAAATTAACTTAAATATTTCTGTTATGAAAGGTACAATCATAATAGTCATAATGAGATGCTGGATTATAGTTACATAAGCTCTTCTTTTGGGAAATTATTTTATAGCTATAATTTAATGATAGAATGGGAATTATACTTAAGAAACATATTGAATAACTACTAGCATCCAGATGAAGCATTAGACAGAAAAACTTTAATTACTAGAATTAAGCTACAAAAAATACTGAGACAGTAGTGATTAAGTCTGTTAAAGGTTGTGTTGTGTATAGCTGTGTATAATCATAAGTGTGTAAAGACAAAAATGAGTAACTACAACTCGATAGTAAATTTTATATATACATGTTTTTAAAATTAAAAGAAACATGTAGACCCCTCTTAACTCACATAATCAGTTTCACAAAAGATGGCATCTGAGCTTTATTTTGAAAGTTTATTGGAAGTTTACAAAGAGGCAGAGGAACTGCAAAGGCATAAAAATGTCAGAAAGCATGGAGTTATGGGGAACTCCAGGTGGTTCAGTATGAATGGACTATAAAGTTTCTTTGAGGAAGGGGTAGCAGGAGATGAGACTGGAGATAGGGCCAGATAAAGAAGGACTTTAAGTCATGTTCTTAAGCTTAGGCTTTATTTTCTCGTTAAAGGGAGACAGTGCAGGGTTTTACACACTTTAAGAAGACTAGACGTGCTGCAATTAGTAGATGAATTGAAAGGGAGTAAGACTGAAGAAATTTGGAACAGTGAAGATGCCATTCTATAAGCCTGTTAGGAAGAAGACCTGATCTATGCAGAAGTGGCAGTAGGAATGGACTGAAGAAGTTAGATTTTGAGAGATACTAAGGAAAAAATATCTAAAAAATTTAATGATTGGATGGAAGGTGGAAGAGATGAAGGTCATTTCAGATTTTTGTCCTGATTAATTAAATAAAAGGTGGTACAGATCTCCAAAAGAGGAAGCACAGGTTTTAATGAGTAGCTAATGAGTTAATTTTCCATGTTGAATTTGAGATGCTAATGATTCAAGTTTGGCAGTTGGGTATATGAGTCTAAGCTCAATCAGTACTAAAAGGGAAGATCTGGGGACTCTATAGTATAGAGTATCCAGACAGAGATTAAAATTACTAGATGAGATTATTTCAAGAGAGTATACAGTAAAATATAAACTGGATGGAACATAAACATTTTCAAAAGTAAGTAAATAGGAGAATTCAAAAAGAAGATGAGAAATTGTGGTTAGACAAAAAGGAAACCAGGAGGGTATGACATCATAGTACATTGCATTAACAATCAGGAATGCCTAAGTCCCCAAAGAGGGGGAGGGGTATTATGAATGCAAAGTGTCCATCCATTGGGTTTGGCATTCCAGGATGAATTGGTGATTTTTATGGGGGGGGGGGGGGAGGAAGCATTGGAGGTATAGAGCTTAGAAGCCAGAGGGTAAGAGGGTTCTGAATAAATGGGAGATAGAGACATGAGAACTAGAGTGCAGACCTTTGCTATGTAGAATGACCTCTCTAGAGCAATATTACAGACTGAGGACGAGGTTAAGGTGCAGGATCAGGCTCCAGACTAGACTCCTGGATTAGAATCTTCATCTTAACAAGATCCTCAAGGGATTTATGGATATTAACATTTGAGAAGCTTTGGTTTGGAAAATACTCTCAAGGAAATGGATGAAAATGGAAGGAGATAGGAACTAGAAGGGAAGGAACTAGAAAGGATAGGGATGGTTTTTAGGATGAGAGGTGTATGAATGGATTCTCAAGCTAAGGAAAAAGAGCTAAGGGTGAAAGGAGGTGTGGAAAAGTCCTTGATGGAGCAAGTACTTTGAGATAGCTGAGGACCTAAAGTTAAGAATAGAGAGAGGGGGCCTGGGTGGCTCAGTCAGTTAAGCATCTGACTCTTGACTGCAACTCATTTCATGATCCTATGTTTCACAAGTTTGAGCCCCACGTCAAGCTCTGGGCTGACAATGTGGAGCCTGCTTGGGATTTTCTCTCTCTGTCTCTCTCTCTCTGTCTCTCTCTCTCTCTCTGTCAAGATAAAAAAAACAAAAACAAAAACAAAACAAAACAAAAAAAAACAGAGGGGGGAGAGGAGGCTGAGTTTGAATAGGATTTGAATAGGAGAATCATTCCNGTCTCTCTCTCTCTCTCTGTCAAGATAAAAAAAACAAAAACAAAACAAAACAAAAAAAACAGAGGGGGGAGAGGAGGCTGAGTTTGAATAGGATTTGAATAGGAGAATCATTCCTTCCTAGAAGAGGTGAGGAGGGAATGAAATGCCCTAAGAGGAACAGCCACCTAATGGTCTCATTTACAGGGGAAGTAGAAGAGCAGGAAGCTTTATGAGAGCATAGGCAGTTCAATTAAATAGTGTTTGAAAATAGGTCTGGAAAAACCACTTCATGTAATGGGAGAACTTACTGTCCAGAGGACTTCCAACTTCACCAAATGCTGTTAAAGATTCAATTTAAATTGGAAATTATGGATGTGAAGAGACAAATCCACTCCTTTCAGTGATTTCTATATGTATGAAAATGGTGAAATGAATAACACCACTTAGCATAACACCTTCACACCGCTGCACTCAGGTCACTTTGCACCACCGAGTGCCTAGGTCAGCCAACACCATTCGTGCCTGTGAATGTTCACACCCGGGAAAAATGGTCTCCTCTTCGAAGTCAGCCTGAACCTCATTAACTCAATTACTCACCTTTCTCCTGTGCTGCCCCAGCATCTTACTTCTACTTATATCGCAGGATTTTTAGTTTGACTTGCGTTCTAGCCGACTGCTAACATACTTGTTCTTGCTCCAGATTATGAGCATTTTGGACCAGGTATCAAACTTAATTAGTTTTGTGCAGCAGAATGTAACACTACCGAGAATATTCTTTGACTCAGTTAAAGGACAGGCTATTTGCACTGTCTTTTTCTGTTCCAGATTATAAACTCCTTGGGTTCTTGTTCTGTGTCTTATTTGATTTGGTTTTAAGTGAAGGTTTGTTCACTGGGTGGGTGCATGGGTGCACAGATGGATCCATGACACATGAATGAAAACAGCAGGAATTGAAAAGGACCTACCAAATCATTTTTCCCTGAGAGTTTATATTTTTAAGAAAAATGCTTTCCTGCTTTCAAGAAAAAGATTATGAAGACATATTTTTCCCCAAACATCAAAGAGCTCACGTAGAAAGAATATCAGATTATTTATATACAAATAAGAATTGTGTGGATTACATTTCTTCAAACTTAAAGATATTTTGTTTAAACTTTAAGAAAAACCTTGAAAACAAGTGCTGAATCTAACATGACAAACCATTTGATAATCTCTGAACTGCCTATGCTCAGACTAGTGATTAACAGTGAGTCCAGGGCTCGGAGAGCAGCAGTACAAGTCTAAGTATTTCCCTCCAGGAAGAGCCAGAGAGCAGGATGACAGCCTTTCCTGGGGCGCTGAACGGAAGAGAGGGAGACTCTGGCATCTCTCTTACGGCACAAAAAGACAAAAGCTGCCCCTGTAGTCTCTCTTGGACTGTTAGGTTTCCATGTGTTGCTTTTGTGAGATTCCTGGTTACGAGTGGGAATGAGCCACTTGCAGAGGGTGCCTGGGTACACAGGGATCCGTGGAAATTTGTTTGTTGGCTGGCTCTGAGCCATAAGATTCTGAGAAGTATCGTAGCAAACACTGTTGGTGCTTGTCTCCATTGACCTCAACAAAGGAAAAGATGTTTACTGCGACACTCTGAATCCTTGCAAAGAGACATTTTCTTTGTTTGTTTGTTTGTTTGTTTTCTGGCCAAAAGAACATGTTCAGTACCTGGATGGGGCAAGATAGAAGTAAGGGATAAGTAATGTCTCAAGAAACAGACTTCAACAGATGAAGTTCTCCGCTTCTTTTCTCCTCCACTGAGGTGACTCTGAGGTGAAGAATACACCTGCTCGGTTCCCCAGCAGAAACGAGCTCCAGTTGCTCACACTGGCAACTAGCTTGATAGCACACTATTTATGGTCTTACCCTCTTATGTCTATCTCTAATCCTTTATCAATATTTCCTGGAATCCCCTCCTGAATAAACCACTGCCCTTAAATCCTTTTCTCATGCTCCACTTCTGGCAGAATGAAAACCAAGAGAAGTTGACGTGTGTCAAGGTACATTCTTGAGAAACAGATGCCTCCAATAAGGTAAAGCCCATTTGAATAAAAGCAATCACAGAGAAGTCTCTATGAGGACATATGGAGCCTGTGGTCTCTCATCTAGTTACCAGTTATGAGTTATGTTTTATCTCTGTTATCATTATGCTTCCCTATGTAAAGTTTTGTTAACTATACCAAGCCAGAATCAAATATATACTATAGGTAACTGAGAGAAGGATATATGCCCCCTCCGTGTTAGAGCAGAATAGTGAAAAATGATCCTTCCTAAGGCAGTTTTGGGGTTGGCCATAGGGACTGGGAAGTTTTCTAAGGGGGGTGAGGGGTAAAACAAAGGAAATGAATTAGAATAGCCAACTATTACTGTTCTTCCTCATGAGAGAATGCTTCCTCTACTGTAACCTCACAATATTTCAGATTAAGGGAGTCAGCAGATTTCTTTAGTGTGTCCTCAATTTAAATGTACCCTGTATGTAGTGGTTGCATTGGCCCAGATCCAAGCCAGTGGCCTACACCCACCCTGTTCTTCTACTCTTCCATTTCAGCATGCCTCTCCCTGAGCCATCCCCCTTTTCCTGCCCACTTTTTACTGCTCCATCCTTAGTCCTTCCCAGCTACATAGACCCACCACATTTTTAGTCCTGTAAACCACATAACTCAGTCTTTCATGTTCTCAAACGTGATTACATGCAAACTCAAGCTGGTTTTCAGCATTACTCTTTCAGTGGGAAACCTGTATTTGGCTTAAAATATTTCAGTATATTTTATTGTTTTCTAACATAAAGACCTTATTTATTTGCTCCAAGAAATATTTTATCAAAATATTTATTTCAGGCTGTTATATCCTTTTGCATTATTGCACTGAGCTTTCTGCTCAGAGTCTCACAAGGTCCAAATCAAGGTTTCAGTAGGCTGCTTTCTCACCTAGAGCTGGGGATCCCCTACCAAGCTCATTGTTGGCAAAATTAAGTTCTCAAGATTGTAGAACTGACATTCTGTTTCCTTGCTGGATGCGAGCTGGGGGCCATACTCAGCTCCTGGCTGATCTCCAGGCATATTGTCAATATGGGCTTGACATAATCACATGTTCTTTAAATCAGGGAATAGATGTCAGAGACAAGAGTGAAAGTCATCGCATTCACAGTCTGGGAGATTATATAGAGTAAGTACAATATGAAGTAGGGAATCTTGGGGTCTACCACAGAATTCTGCCTACCATTTATGATAAGCCAAGGGTATAATAATACTCAACTTATCAGGAAAAAGATCTACGCTTTTGAAAATGTTTCATGTGCAGTGAAACATTGTCATATATGGTTAATAACTCAAGAAACAATCTTCAACAGATGACATATCTGTAGATAAATGCCTCAGCCATATGTATGTACATGCATACATACATACATGTGTGTGTATGTACATGTATACATACATACATGTGTGTATATATACATATATGTACCTGTGTGTATACATATATATACACAGAAGATCTAGACCAGTGACCTACCACTGATATTTTCCCTGGAAATACTCTTACCCTCTCTGAAATCAGTTATTAAACATGGATAATAATGATAATCTTTCTGCTTTTTTTTTTTTTTCTTTTTTACAGTATCACTGTCAGAATCAAATGAGATAATTTAAGTATCTATTACGGGTATAAATCTCAACTTCACACTTACAAACAAGCAAGAAATATCACAATATTTTATATTGTAATAATATTCAACACACTATATGTTTTAAATCAACTTAATGTTATCTTCAAACCTCCATCAGATCAGCAAGAAAATCACTTCAGTCATTTTGGGGGCTGCCCTACCCCAGCAGAGTATAGTGGTCCAAGAGACTTATGGAGAACCAAGCTCATAAAGACCACATCTCTAGTCATACTCCATATCGTTGACCCCTAAGGCACCCATTCTTCTTATCCCAATCTTCACATGGTCCTGGGATGTTGGAGGGCTGAGGACTGGACCAGAAATAAATCCCAGCTAGACTGTTTTAATTTGATCCCTCAAACACAGAAATCTCCCCCATATCAAGTCCTGTATCTCTGTGCATTTGGATCCTGCTCTCCGGAATGCCTTCCATTTTCAGCCCTGCGTCCAGGGCTACTAAAATCCCAAAATATTCTTTAAGAATTTACTCAGAAATTACTTATTTTATTAAATTTTTTTTATTCACAGTGGCCTTATCCCTGTGCCTGTGAATCTATAATACTTTTAAATCTATAGAAACACCTAATAAAAGGTATTATAGCTACTTGCTTGTGATTGTCTTTCTTCCTCACTAGATCATGAGCTTCCTGAGAGACGGAATTTTGTTCATTGTCATATTCTTTGAATTTAGCACAAAGCTCAACCTTGTTGCACATCCAAATGTATATTTGTTGAAAGAATCTCAGCATTTTCTCTCCCTCTCTGACACTCTGTGTTTTAATTCTACTGAAATTTTAGTCCATTCTGTTGATCTAGTTCTCTTCTGTTCATATGCCTTTGTGTATTATGTGTATGTATATATTTGATATATCATATCCTTTATGTAGATGACATTGCAGACAATACGAGGGAGCAAAATCATCATGTTGAAAACTAATAAATGAAGGAATAGAATCTGGCATTTATCCTGCCTATCCTCAACAAATTTTCCTTAGTATAACCACATAGTTGATTTGATATAAATACTTCTCTTTATAAAATGATAGACTTATGATTGCACATATAGGAGGATTAGGAGGAACTTAACAGAGGAACAAGGGGCAGAAGAAGGGGGGAAATAGTGGGGGAGAGGGAGAGAGGCAAACCATGAAAGACTCTTGAATACTGAGAACAAACTGAGGACTGATGGGTGTGGGGTGGAGGAGGGAGATGGGCATGGAGGAGGGCACTTGTGGGGATGAGCACTGGGTGTTATATGGAAACCAACTTGACAATAAACTATTTGTAAAAAATAAATAAATAAATAAATAAATAAATAAATAAATAAAATTTTTGAAAAATGATAGACTTACAATATCACCACTTTGCAGTCCTTAATGAACTAGTAGATCTAAGCAATGGCTGTGAATATCTATAAAAATAAAGAACTAAATATCATGTGACTACTGATTGAATCATATGTTGTTTATAAAAAATTCTTACCAAAAGCGAAACCTGAATCTGATCCAGTCTCTAGATCTACTAACTTGCAGGATCTCTTTTGTTCTTTTTTTTTAAATTTTATAATTTTTAAAGTTTATTTTTATTATGTTGAGAGAGAGATAGAGAGCAAGCAGGGTAAGGGCAGAGAGAGAGGGAAAGAACAAAATTCCCAAGTAGGCTCCATACTGTCAGAGCAGAGCCCAATTCAGGGCTCAAACTCACAAGCCAAGAAATCATGACCTGAGCTAAAATCAAGAGTCAGAGACTTAGAAATGAACAAACTGTAATATATTTATAAGACAATTAGGGAAATTTGAAAGAGAAATCTTTTTTTAAGTTATTTTTAAAAATTTTTAAATGTTTGTTTTTGAGAGAGATACACACACACACACACACACACATAGAGGATGAGCAGGGGAGGGACAGAGACAGAGGGAGACACAGGCTCTGAAGCAGACTCCAGGCTCTGAGCTGACAGCACAGAGCCTGACACGGGGCTCGAACTGACGAACCATGAGATCACGACCTGAGCCAAGGTTAGACGCTTAACCATCGAGGCACCCCAAAAGAGAAATCTTAAAAAGATATGTAAGTCCAATGTTATTACAAAGGCATCAAGAACTGGGCCTATTTAATAAACCCATTTTCAACCTCGTTTATAAGTTATGCAAACATTTTTGTTGAAATTTAGCTAGTGACTTTTCATCTTCCTCATGAGATCAATTTTTCTTGCAAAATGATAAAAAATAATACATTTGATTATTTTAATAAATGGATTCAAAGCCCACAATAACTTTTTATTTGTAAGATTTTTAACAGATGAAAAAAGTTTCCACTATTTTTTTAAAGTTCAGAGATTAATGTTTCAAAGTAAACACACTCGTAATTAGTAATTACCACTTTCAGAAACAAAGTATCATTTTGTTATTATTTAACCTGCAAAAATCTCTTAGCATCTTAATTTTAAAATTTTTTTTTATTTTAGAGAGGGGCAGCACAAGTGGGGGAGAGGAACAGAGAGAGAGAATCTCAAGCAGGCTCCATGCTCAGCACAGTGTCTGACGTGGGGCTCAATCCCACGACCCTGGGATCATGACCTGAGCCAAAATCAAGAGTCAGACACTCAACCAATCGAGCCACCCAGGCACTTCTAATAGCATCCTTATTTAAAATGATTTTTCCATAACAAAATTTTCTTTGAATTTCAGTTTTTTTAGTATAAGTGTGATTTTTAAAAATAATCCATTAGTTATACAAGTGATATCTAGTTTATCGTCAACAAATTTGGAATGCTCTTTTATGTAGAATAAGTGTGTAAATTAACTTTAAGTCCATTTAAGTCCAACATTATTGAAAAGTCCCTTTGAAATTTTGTCTCTGGGGTAGTCCGACTTCTGCTCAGGTCATGATCTCGCAGTTCGTGGGTTCGAGCCCCGTGTGGGGCTCTGTGCTACATCTCGGAGCCTGGAGTCTGCTTCAGATTCTGTGTCTCCCTCTCTCTCTCTCTCTCTCTCTCTCTGCCCTGCCCTACCTCCCACTCAGTCTTTCTCTCTCTCTCTTAAAAGTAAATAAACATAAAAAGTTTTTAAAAATATTATGTCTCTCTAATTATGACGTGTTTATAGAAAAGATTTTCATGACTGCTCCTTATCTCACTACAAAGTATTTTGAAGATTCTGCTGTGTCTCAAATGTCTTGCTTTTATCTAGAAGATATTCCTTAAGAGTTTATGTACCAAACATTTCTGGATTTTTGTACCCTTTTGCCTAAATGGCTTACCTATGAAGGATTTAAAACACAGTGTTCTCTGCTCATTATTGCCGAGGAATCTTTCTGGGAAATTTCAGTAGAGCAGCTGCTTCATCAGTGGTTACACTTCACAGTTATTTCCACAAAACATTGTTTTTATTAACAAAACAATTTTCTGCTGAGACTGCATCATCTTTGCTACATCTTTCCTTTGGTGGTTTACAAAATTAAGTAGTTCTTTGTGTATTTCATTATTGAAATAGAATTGAGAAAATACTGTCAGCTGAGACATGTTAGCGACATTTGTGCTTTCCTCCCACAGCATTGCAAAATTCCCAAGTTGGGTGGCTTCTTTCTAATACTCAATCTATCCATCTGTATCGATCTTGTGCATCTTTCGATGGTTTCATGACAAAGGCATGCATTTAAATATGTAAATACATTTTTATGTTATTGTCTGTGTATTACTTTAGCCATTTTTGTTGTGGTAGGAAGAATAAGCGTATCCTTAAAGGCATTTGGCTCTCTGTTTTTCATTATTAAGTAACAAACCTCAAAAAAATCCTTTAAACATTGATTGTTCTATTCAGTAAATTTTGCGAAGTATGGTTGAGTGTCTTGCAACTTTAAGCGATACACAAACATATAGATATTTGTTTTTATGCTCTATTTCCCTCAAAATTTCTCATACTAAATGTGAGAGAGTCAAGGCACCAGAGGCCGTAGAGATAATTAGTAAGTCTTCATTTCCTTACATTGGATATTTTTGAATTTTGTATTTTACTGGTTTATTCTGTATTATTTTCAAATTTTATCAACAGAAGGAGAAGTTGTAATATCTCTTCCTGTAATCAAAGGCTTGTCTTGGATACCTCTGGTAAAGGACCCCTACTGTGAAACCACTCCTCTCTTATCAGCTCCTCTCAGGTGGGGACCATCTTGTATTCATACTTGTAAACCTAGATTGAAGTTCAGTGTTTGGCACAAGTTAAAGAACTGTTTATACAGTTAAAAGGAACTGAACTACTAGATTTTGATTAAGCTACGTATATTCTTACAATGAATATTTTACGAAGAAATTTCTTAGGAAGAAATTTTCTGTTTTACTAAGTTTATTATCTAAAGCTCATGTCTGTTTCCTTTTAATGACACTGATTAGAGATCTATCAGTGTTTAATTACTAAAACCGTTTTTATTAAGGTGAGCTATATTTTATCATGATTCTGATAAATAAGCTTTCTCCAAGCATTTGAGTTCTTATTTAAATATCTGCTATATTTAAAAGGTAAACTGTAATAAAAAAAAAAACCTATGTTACTATTCTCAGTGCCATTTTCTACATTTAAGGAAGCAAGAGTCAAACCAAACAAAATCATTACTGGGGCATGATATGTGCGCTTCCCTTGGATATTTAATGACTAGGACTAAAACAAATAATATTTCTTTGCCTCCACTTAATAATATCATTAGGGTTAGTCTCTAGAAACATGCCTGAAATTTAAGACTTCTCTATTATTAACCACTATTTATTGGCCTTAAATAATAGAGTTGGAGCTATTTAAAAAAAAAAAAAAAAAGGATAATTTCTACCTTAAGGGTTTGCTGTATAACTTGGACCAGAAGCTGAATGAAAATGTTTCAAGGTAGAGATCCAATTGTAGCTATTAGCTACATTTGTAGTTCACAGATGCAATTTTAAGAAGGCAATAACCCCTACATTATGAAACTTGAAATTCCAAATCCCAGCCAGTCAATATTTATGGATCACCCACTGTGTGGAAAATGTTGTAGTGGCACCATAGATAGCTAAAAACAAAGTAAGCATTTTATGACAAGGAATGAACAATTCGGTTGGGTCACTACTCTGCCAAACCCTCAATATCTTGCTAGTCACTCTGATATGAAGTTGAATGGAAAATTAGTAAGTAAACTCATTCAAGTATTTTTATTTTTCTACAATACTGAGGTCTTGTCCATGAATCTGTCATACCCTGAGTGCTAATTGAAACACACTGAGCTTGTCCATCATTTGCATCCAAAGTTGCCGGGGTGCTGAGGCAAATTTCCCAGGCTCTATTTGCATACAGTCTCTTAGTTCCCCACCATCCAATAGTGAGTGGGAATTAGAGCCCTGTTCCCAAAGAGCAGACTGAAACTCTCAAACAAGGAAGTGGAAAGAAAAGCTATTCCCTTATTTTTGGGAGGGTACCTCAACAATTAAAAGAGTAACCAATGATAAGCAAAAGGGCCATCCCCAACCCGAGGTTAATATATATCACTGAGCAGCAAATATTATAAACAAGCATGCTAGGATTGATGGAAGATTCAGTCTAGAAAGACAAGATTGTCAGAGAAACAAAGCACTAATTACATGTATTCCAAAAATGGAATCAGTAATTGTACTAGCATTATAAGAAGGCCTTGAATAGGAGTATATATATCTGGATAGGTGTGTGGATACCACTCAAGGAGACTTTGACCTTGGGGAAAGGAGGTAACCATATTAACATTTTAGTGGAGTTAGGGCAAATAGCAGACCACCCTGAATTATTTTAGGAAATATGAACATAAACAAGGCAGAACATTAGCAAAGCCCAGTCCAGTACTGCAGGAGGTGAGGCTAGAGGAGCCCAGTAATGAAATAGAAAATTAGTTTCAGGCAGTTGTCATGGATAATAAAAGAAATGTGTATTTGGGGATGATGTTTCTTCTGGGCAGAGGACAGTCTTATGTCAAAAACCCTGGAGAGGAAGTACTGATTTAGAAGGCAATTATTAGGTTGTTGAGAGGCAAACCTTTCTCTTAGGCCCTATCTAAAACATGGAGATGGAGAAAGAGAGAGCAAGCCCAACTGCAAGTGTAAAAAAGTAGTTACAAGCCCCCTCCTGCAACATTTCTTTCTTTCTGTGTTTCTTAATGAATGCAATGAGTAAATGCTGTATAGCTGAGCACAAGACCTATGCTGAGCACAAGACCAATATATCCTCTACATCACTGACTGGGTGTTTTTTGGGGGGAGACTTAATTCGTTAGTACATAAATAATTTCATGATAACTGAAGATGCTATTAAGAAAATGAAGCAGGGTAGGATGTCAGAATGAATGGGCAGATGAGGAGGCCATTTTGGAGAAAGTGATCAGACAATAGTGAGAGAGGACTTTAATGTGAACAGTGAATTAGGCAAAGGTTCTGAGGACAGAGTGTTTAAAAGAAAAACTTCCATTCTAGGGGTGCCTGGGTGGCTCAGTCAGTTAAAAGTCCAACTCTTGATTTCTGCTCAGGTCATGATCTCATGGTTCATGAGATCAAAACCCACATTGTCTCTCTCCTCTTCTCTCTGCCCCTCCTCCGCATTCTCTCTCTCTCTCTGTCTCTCTCTCTCCCCCGAAACCCCCTCAAAATAAATAAATAAATAAACAAAAATACTTCTCATTCTGTAAGCTTCTTTTATTTTCATAGGGGTCAGTTGCTTGGCTATGTTCCTATATTGGTAAAACTTCCAGTTAATTCTCACTATCAAGGGATTCTCTTTTTAAATCACTTCTATGCCTACCCTAAGAACTATATTTAGAATAAATAGATGGGCTTGTGGAAGACAACTTTTTCACATGCAAAGAAAGGATTGAATCCCTTCCACTTAAAGCTATGTGACTTTGAGCAAATTACCTAATCTGTCCAGACCTCTGTTTCCTCATAAAGCTATTATAGGGGTTAAGTTCAAATATCTAATATATTTTATGTATATATATATTTATGTACCACATACATACTAGATATAATAAATGGAAGATTTGTTGTTAATAACTTGTCAAAATAACAATTACCAGTGCAGCCTAAAATTTAGATGAAAAAAAGAACATTGTGAACCTATACGCATATCTGGTCCCAGAACCATCTAAAGAATTTCAGAGAACCCTTTAAGAGGGCTTGTAAGAAAGGTCAAGAAATTATCTGAACATGTGAACATTTTTAACTAAAACTTACACAAATTCGCCACATAGTAGCTCAAGTTCCAAATGTGTATTTTGAGTTAAATAAAGAATGCAGTGATTAAATATGATTAAACATTTATGAACAAGAACAATCTTTCAGGATGATTTCTCTATAACGATCAGTTTAACTTATGTTGGTTTGTGGGCACACTTAAGTCAAACCCTACAAAACTCAAGAGATTACTTTTCCAAGGATTGGCATCTAGATTATTTTAAAATGACATTTCTTATTTTTAAAAAGAGATCACTTATTATTTCCAAAGGGGTAAAACAGTTTCTTGGCCTTCACCTCTGAACTCTCACCTTCCCAAAACACATCTCCAGCAATCTCCAAACCCGTCCATATGGAATGATTTAATTTGACAAAGAACTAAAATACCAATTAACTTTATTTTAATTGACTCAACTGTGTGATGTCTGGAAAAGTTGATGACTCAAAAGAAAATATGACAAGAATGTTTTCAGATCAGAAGGAAATTGCGAAACTTTTGGCTGGGCACCAAATAGGCAAACTTTGGCAACATCCTGTAATAAACACCAGGAGAAAATTGCGAGGTATGCAACAATTTATTCAGGACAAGTTTTAAAGGGTTTCCATTGGATAAAATGGCCTTTTCTTTTTTCGTTTAATCTTGAGTGCCTGTCTGTGTTTAGTATTCTTCACAATGAACTACTAATTAGAACCAGACCTAGTACAAGCATCTCTGAAATTCTCCTCAGTCACTGTTGACCTGTGACACCCTTATGATTTCTACTGTGAGCCACTATTATGCAGCCGCTTGCCTTAAAAAAATTTTTTTACAATTTCAGATGGATTAGGATTGAGTTGCAAACTTGAATTCTTCCGTAGTGTGGAGTTTCCAGATCAGACGGTATCATGCTCATCTAATGTACGAAAGGTGAGGATACTGAAAGGGTATTTGTTATAATGGTTCAGAGCTTGGATTCCAGCACTGGTTGAGATCTCCATTTTAGTAACAGATTTCTTATGTAGTAGCTGGGTGTCCTTGAGCCTGTTAGTTAACCTTTCCATGTCTCAGTTTCTCATCTGCAAAATGGAACTAACAGTATTAGTTCCTCCCATTTAGGGTTAGTTATCGCAAGGATAAAATTAAATGAATCATGTAAAGTGTTTAAGCACAGTGGACCCAATTATATTAATTTTATGGCCTTGTCAGTTTAGAAGGGAAAAAAATGTTGATTTTATTTGTATGTATTGGGTCGGATATTCAACCAGATAAACAATTCCCATCACTTCACAGGGTAGTTTAGCTAAACCATCGATTCCTTCTGACAAACATTAGTTAGTTTTAGTCTGTGGAGTTTATGAGAATTTAGTTTCAGCATTCACATCAGTCAGAATGGCTGCACCAATTTTGTTTGTAAACATTACCTCAGGTAAACTCAATTCTGAAATCATGTACTTTTGTTGTTTTATCTGAAGCTTAATTCAGTAGCGGTCAAGAAACCTAGATCAACCAAGTATAAGAAAATAATACATTAGTTTTTAAGTAGGCCCCTCATTTCTATCTTCTCAGATTGGTTTACACACCTAAAACAATGATGAATTGATTGTAAAGAGTTCCCATGTCTTAAGATATATATATATATAATACACAAAATTTTATATATTAGAAGACTTCTAAAAAGAGATAAACTCTCTGGATTTCCTAGGCACAGGTGACCTAAAATTACATGCTTACTGTTTTTCAAATATCAACCAGGAAACTCCAAAGGACAATATCCTCACACACCATGCTTTCCAAAACAGTTGAATCCAATTGGGGCAAATGAAATGATTAACCTTCATAGGGTGTGGAAGGCGAGCAGAAGCACCACTGAAGGTGAAGAGTTATAACACAAGGAGGTGTGGTTTCAAACTGACATCTTGTATAATATCTAAGGAGGGGTAGAACCAAAATAACGAGTGCAAAACAATTGTCCTATTGTGTTCCAGGAATTTAATAGAAAAGCTTGGGTGGTACAAAGCTTCTGGATGGTCTTCCAGAGACCTTCAGTAATATCCCACAAGGCTTAGAGACCTTTGGAAGACATACACAGCTGAAAACGCATAGGTAACTAGAGAAGCCCTTTTTCCCTTCTCAGCTCTTTGATACCTCACAGAAATATACTCAGATGCAGCATTGTTCGAGGGGAAATCGAACTTAATCATTACAGAAAACTTATTTCCTAACAAGCATTTCCACTTCTCTCTTCAGATTTGGCAAAATTCAATTTAAATTTTATCTTTGACTCGAGCTCTGGATGATAATTTGAGGAAGTGTGAATGGAAGGAAAGACTCAAACCAAGGACTTTATGTGGCTCACAGCAACAATTTTTCTTAATTCAAGTTGGTCTCCTCCCTTATTCTTAGACATGGATGTTGATGAGTGTTACAAGGCAAAAAGCAAGTAAAAAATGCCTTTGTAGCTTGCCATAGTAATCTTATACTTAAGATAATTAATTAATTATGATTATTAATCCCAGATGCTTAAAAAATCTGGGAAATGGTCAAGATATGGATTTTATAATTCAGTAATCCTGAGCAATTTTGATATGCAGGAAGGATGATGGTGATTTTCTGATACACAGAAATGAATGTGTCAATATTTTCACATTCTAAATTTGTCTAAAATAAATAAATACGCTTGGCAGAGTGCTTGATATGCTATATACCAACAAATATTTATAAATATAAATATATATTTTTATAAATGGATGAAAGGAAAGGAAAGGAAAGAAAATATGTACACCTCCACACACGCACTTAATTCATGTTAGCAGTTGTATAACAATCTGTTACATTAGTTAGTATCTGTTTTTTAGTTTCCAATAGATTGAAGTTCAGATTGTTTACATATAATGCTGAATTAAACATTCTACACCCAAACCTTTATGCAGTTATATGAGCTTTTAAAAGTGGAGTTATTGGATTAAAAGGTACAAATATTTGTAAACTACTAGAAAATCCCTAGATATGTTCATATTCAAACTTAAATTTTAAAAAATCTCATTTGGGGCACCTGGGTGGCTCATTTGGTTAAGTGTCCAACTTCGGCTCAGGTATGGGTTCGAGCCCTGCATCCAGGCTCAGAACTTGGAGCCTGGTTCAGATTCTGTGTTTTCCCCTCTTTCTGCCCCTCCTCTGCTCGTACTCTGTCTCTCAAAAGTGAATAAACATTAAAAAAGTTTTAATCTTAATTAAATAAATGCAGGCCTGAATAAAATACACAGAATACCACACAACACAAACATAAAAGGGAGATAATGAGGCATAGAAGATATAGTGAAGTAGTCTAACATGTCATATTGAAGAATCAAAAACAAAATTCAGAGAATATGGGAGAGGCAAATTTTGAAGAGAAAATGGCTGAGAAAGTTACAAAACCAATGATAGATATGAACGTTTAAAATTTTGGAAGACCATAAACTGATAACTTGGGCTATCATAATAAAGCCAAGGAACGCTGAAATAAAATTTTTAAAATGCAAAAGCAAGAAGAGAGAAAAGACAAATAATATAAGAGAGAAGTAAAATTAGACGGTAAATAACCAAAGAGCAACATTGAAGGTATGCTGTGAATTGAAACACTGCATAAGTTTCAAAACCACAGGGTTTTGAGTTGAGAGTAAACTCAATTTCAGCCAAAATTAAGAAGCAGTTTCCAAGATAAACTAATATGAACTTAGACCTTCTTTATAGAAATTTAGTGACTCTATTACAATAAGGGGAAAGGGTTTTGATTTGCTATACGATTTCCTTGGTAAAATTACATTAAGATTGTGGCGCTTAGTTCTGGTACCATCGTGTTTCAAGTAAAGAAACTCAAAGTTCTGTTATTCCAGGGGCAGGCGAAGGAACTGGGGATATTTAACAGAAGTAACATATAGAGATCACGAGAGCTAATTTTAATCAGCTGTCAATATGAATAGCTGCCACAAGGGAGACAAATTAGCTGTGTCTTATATGGGATAGATTCGAATGCTTGTCTCCAGAATAGGAATTAAATATGTTCTGTCCCTGGGAACCACGTCTGCATTGTCATATTTTGAGGCAAAATAATCTGATTATTAGAACTAAACACAGATGGAAGGACTTCTTTCAAAAGACAATGAAATTCCTATCATTAGAGATATTCAAAAGAAAACCTAGAAAGCACTTGGCAAGTAGGCTATACAGAGAATTCAGGAAGTATATGAAAAAGAGAAAAAAAAAACAACCAAAACTTTAACTCATGTGTTAGTTGGTCTGGAAGGAGTTGAGCCTCCAGTGAGAGTATCTCTCTGGAGGAAAAAATAGAAATAAGTGGAAACTTTCACAATGTCCCATCTTACCCAGAAAAGACCTCAGCCTGGGTGTATCGTCAAGGCAAACCAATCAAACTGAAAGTTAAATACTGGCCCTTTTTTCTAAATTTAAAAGAAAAAAAAAACCAGTTCCTCCTATATTATGGACTTTTACTCTAAAAAATCTGTTGGGTACAATTACTCACTTGCCTATGATGAGATTCCAAGAAAAAGTATCCAAGCTCTAATGACAATAACGGGAGTGCCGATTTCTATATTTTCACTCTGGTATTTTGTGAACTACACTGTACCGTTTCTTTGGATGAAGTTAAATCACTTAGTAACCCTGAGGAAAGGAAATTTGACTTGCTGAATCAAATTCTATAAAGCAGAGAGGACACTAAACTCAGCAGAGATGTCAAAAGATGAAATTCAAGTGCTTGTTCTGCCATTTACTTATTTACTAGTTGAGCAAGTTAATTCACCTCCCAGAGCCTTCATTTTCCCATCTATAAAATGAGGATAATAGTTACTACCATAAGTGTTATTGGGAAGTTTAAATAAGAGGGGGAAATTGTAGCTCAGTCCTGGCACAGAGTTAGTATCTGAGATGTGTTAGTTTTCCTTGTCTTCAACTCATTGATTCTTGATTTGTTTGTTTGTTTTTAAGGAATAAATAAAATAGTTTCACAGAACTACGCTGCATGAAGGTAAGAACCCAAACTGGTTGTTTATCATTACATACTCAGGGCAGCTTTATCATTAACCTGAAAAACAAAAGGTAAGATCAACACTTCCCTGCAACTTTATGACTTGAATTATTATGCTAAATCAATGACACCATCTCAGAACAAAGGAAATAGTACGTTCTTTTTGTACTTTTAAAAGCTGTGTCTCANAAATAAATAAAACATTAAAAAAGAATTTTAAAAAAAAAAAAAGCTGTGTCTCAATAGCAGCCATATTTTCTTATATTCCAATGTAAGAGCCCACGTACTCTACAGAACAATTTTCTGGAATAGACCAAAACCCCAAAAGCCCTAACATCTAACCAACTGATGCTGCCTTTTAAGTGTGTATTTGTAGATGTCATTTAAAAAAATCAACTTTCCACTTGAGCATAAGAGCCGAGGACCACGTTTTCAGTAACATCCATCTGGTTTGCATTGCATTTTAGAATTCAAACCCAGGTGTCTTTCATGTGTGTTTCATTTTAGAGAGAGAGAGTACCATAAGAAACAGAATGATTTGAAGTTGTGTAATAACACAGATAAAGGCTATGCTGATACTTTATTGCCAAAATACAATTACTTCTTGTTGCTCTTATTATTGTTGGTGTGTACTGACTTTAAAGTTTCTTTTGAATTATAAGCTTGGGATGTAAGGTAGTAAGCATCATTTTGAGTACACATTGAGCTTCCATGCATTCCTAGGTGTTCATAGACTGTACGCACTCAATGAGAATTTCAGACACTAGACCCCTCCCCACAAAGAAGAGAGTGGAAAGGAGGGAGGGAAAGTGGAGAAAGAGAGAACAATTCTTCACTAACATCTTTATCAAACAATTACTCATCCTTGGGAAATGTGGTTCAGTTTCTTTGATAGTGTAATGTTCAAACAAAAGAATAATTATTACACTAGTTACAGAAATCAAGCTGTCTTGGGGGAAAACTTTTTGATAAATGAAAGGCATTTCATCTTCTTGTGTACAGAGTGCTATAAAAATGATTTCCCTTGGGAGAATGAGTCCACTCTTAATGAAAATAAAACCCATCTAGGGGTCCATTCACAGTGCTTTTAGCCCTGCCCCCAGTCATCAGAAAATCACTAAACATATACAATTCTCCAGTGTCACCATAATAGATGACATTTTATTTGCTAAATCAAGTAAATACCACCAAAGATGTGACTGTCAAAGAGAAATTCCTGATTTTGCAGAATCACTAACACTCAGAAACTTAATTTTTCTTGAAAATGTTAGTCAATAATGGTTTTTCTTGAACATCCTAAAACAAGTGAACAAGACATGACAGGACATGTGGAATTAAGATGATACACATTAAGAGTATTTTAACAAATTAGTAAATTAAATAATATATCAAAAAATCCTAAAAGTATAATTTATTATAAGGCAACTATCTTTGAGTCTAAAATTTCCTCTCAAAACTTTCTACATACTATATGTTCTGCCTTTAGGGTGAGCTTTTTACCTTAATATAATTTATTGTTAATTTGGCTTACATACAACACCCAGTATAGGATGAGCTTTCAACAAACATAATCCATAGCTGATAAGGACAAGCTCTCCACGTTCTCAGCTGAAAGAGAATACTTCTCAGAATGCAAAGATACATAAGTTTTTATGTACCTGATACAAATTTATCAGGGACAATGATTCATATCATGTCTTTTAAAAAATCTCTTTATCATCTTATTTCTTACTATGCAAATAATCAATACAAAAGCACCAGAAAATATTTTGGTGGTGGAAATGTTCAGGCACCTTCTTGCATTGAGTGACTCCTGGTTACAAGGTTTGGGGGAGGGGTGGCTTTGAGAGCTCTATGGTACCACCTCTCGGTATACTCAGCAGCTATACCCCCAGGTAAAAGTGGTGTAGCACCATGTTTCTATGCATTAGTCATATACCTGGCAGCCTTTCAGGCAACCCTGCTTTGTGCCCAGTTCATTCATGCAACATCAACTCCATGGCTTAAAAGCTATGTGACACTGAGAAGTCACTTCTTTGAACTCTATTAGTAAGTATTAAATAAGATAATGTACTGCATACACACAGCTCATTTTCTGGTCCATAGTAGGCATTCCGTATATGATTACTAGTAGTAGTACCATTACTATTCTTTTTATTAACCTCCAACCCAAGAGGAAAAGTATTGCTTAATGAGGACTTATAAGAGTGCACAGGGTCAAATATAAGGATTATAAACCAACAAACTCAAACATTTGCAGTCATCTTCAACTTATAGAATAAAGAAACAGTCCTACAAGCTAACTAAGACAAAGGATCACATTTTCCCTTAAGAAAGGCAGAAATAAATTGGATTTTTCTGACTATCCCAGTTTAAAGACTATAAGCCTTATTAAACACACAGTAAATAATGGCTTTTCATTAATTTGATTTATTTGGATGTAAAGAAACTGGAGAGATGCACATCCTGAACTTATTATAAATCCCAAACTCCTGAACTGCAGAAAGAATGGAGTAAGCATATAGTCCATACTCCAGAAGCAGAAATCACTGTTTTAAGGGCTGAAACAATTTTACTAACACATGGAAAGGATTTTTTCCAGATACACTGCAAAGATTTGAAAATAAAGATTGATAATAGAATAACAACACAACTGTAAGGTGAACTTGGTAGGTAAGCCAAGATTCAAGAGGTCAGAGAGTTATTTCCTTATGACTCGATCTTTACCTACCTAAGTTCCCAAGGATCTGCAGATCTTGTAGTACTTGACTGGCAGCAGGTGGGATGGTTATCAAAGTTTTTCATTGGAGAAACACACTTATTCAGTACCTGTTATATAGTCAGACACAATGCCAGACGATAGAGACACAAAGATGACTAAGATGCTTCTTTTTTAAAAAAAATGTTTATTTACTTATTTTGAGGAAAATATAGAAAACATGAGCAGGGGAGGGTAGAGAGAGAGGGAGAG
>NW_027533334.1:244135-409903 GCF_008692635.1 Crocuta crocuta
AAAGAAACAGTCCTACAAGCTAACTAAGACAAAGGATCACATTTTCCCTTAAGAAAGGCAGAAATAAATTGGATTTTTCTGACTATCCCAGTTTAAAGACTATAAGCCTTATTAAACACACAGTAAATAATGGCTTTTCATTAATTTGATTTATTTGGATGTAAAGAAACTGGAGAGATGCACATCCTGAACTTATTATAAATCCCAAACTCCTGAACTGCAGAAAGAATGGAGTAAGCATATAGTCCATACTCCAGAAGCAGAAATCACTGTTTTAAGGGCTGAAACAATTTTACTAACACATGGAAAGGATTTTTTCCAGATACACTGCAAAGATTTGAAAATAAAGATTGATAATAGAATAACAACACAACCGTAAGGTGAACTTGGTAGGTAAGCCAAGATTCAAGAGGTCAGAGAGTTATTTCCTTATGACTCGATCTTTACCTACCTAAGTTCCCAAGGATCTGCAGATCTTGTAGTACTTGACTGGCAGCAGGTGGGATGGTTATCAAAGTTTTTCATTGGAGAAACACACTTATTCAGTACCTGTTATATAGTCAGACACAATGCCAGACGATAGAGACACAAAGATGACTAAGATGCTTCTTTTTTAAAAAAAAAAGTTTATTTACTTATTTTGAGGGAAATATAGAAAACATGAGCAGGGGAGGGTAGAGAGAGAGGGAGAGCATCCCAAGCAGGTTCCGTGCTCAGCTCAGAGCCTAACATGGGCTCAATCTCACTACTGTAGGATCATGACCTGGGCTGAAATCAAGAGTTGGACACTTAACCGACCGAGCCAACCAGGCACCCCTGACTAAGCTACCTTAGAATTCTGTAGCATTCAGTGGCCCCAGAAACGTACAAATGAGGAGTTTCTATACAGCATGGCAACAAGAGTTATCAAAGAGCTGCCAGAATGCAAGAGGCCATGTACACGTACAGCAAGGGGCAGTCCCTCTACCCTCGGGAGAGAAAAGATTTCACTGAGGTTGTAACACCTGAACCAATGGCTTTGGAGTAATAGCTGCCCAATGTGACAGTCTGGACACGAGTGGCTGACTTGAAGTTGTATTTATATAGCACTTCATATAAGATTGATAAAATGTTATTTGTTCACAAGAGAAAAAATATGGAGGAGGCATGACAGATATGAGAGATCACTCTTAGTCTCCCTCTACCCTCTCAGTATCATGACTGATTTCAACTCAGTACTTCAAGATGAATAGAGGTTTGTATATGGAAATGATGAGCAAGGCCATCCCTGGCAGAAAAACAATATGAAAAAAGATAGAGAGAGAATTGGGAGTATAACAATAGTTTGGTGAGAAGTGGGTCTCACTCTGGCAGTAAATCAGAATCTCTTGATGAGGTTTAGAAAAATACCAATGTCCAAGTTTCACCTGAACTCATTTCAATCACAGGATCTGGGCATGGGGTCTTGGCATTGGTTTTAAAGCTTCTAACTCGTATATGGATCTTGAGAAACTGAACGGAAGATCATGGGGGGTAGTGTTGGGGGGGAAGTTACAAACAGAGAGGGAGGGAGGCAAACCATAAAAGAGTCTTAAATACAGAGAACAAACTGAGAGTTGATGGGAGGTGGGGGAGAGGGGAAAGTGAGTGATGGGCATGGAGGAGGGCACTTGCTGGAATGAACACTGGGTGTTGTATGGAAGCCAATTTGATGATAAACTATGTTTTTAAAAAAGCTTCTAAGGTTTAAAAAAAAGCTTCTACAGCCAGATCTCAGAACTATTGCTCTAGCATAATGCATGTGAGAGAGGGAAAGGGGCTACAGAAGTAGCAAAAAGTGATGCTGGAGATGGGCACTTCCCTTTCAGATTATGGAAATTAGGTCTCATCACATAAGCCAAGTAGAGAACTCTTCACTAATGTTTAAATGGGAAGTGGTATGGTGGGATGGACATTATGTCATTTTGGAAGTAGTGCAAAAGCAGGCAGAAGGAACGGACACCAGAGTTCATTGATTCCAGTCAAGGGATGATATCAGCTGCAATGGCAGTCGGGGTGCAAAGAGGGGATGGATTTGAGAGATGTTTAGGAGCCCAGAACCAATGTTCTTGGGAGTGTAAAGGAAAGAGAAAAGTCAAGAAAAATACTAATCTCAGGTTTGAGCGATCTGATAGATGTTTTTACAATCATCAAATCATCACACACAGAACAAAATAAAAAGAACTGGGGGGTAAGGAGATGAATGAGACATCAGACAGTTTGAGGTTAGTGTGCACAAGCAGCAACCAGCTGGCATTTTTCAGAGTATGTGTAGATTCTTGGTGATGCTCAGAAAAGATCTGGGTTGCAGGCTTGGAGACAGTGAGATGCAGGATATCTGCAAAGTCCCAGGTGAGGTTGACTTCCCCTAGAGTGAATGAAGTGAGGACAAGAGGTAGCAGAGGACAAAGCTTCAGAAAAGCATGGCTTTAAATGTCTGCTTCGGTTAGGGGCACCTGGGTGGCTCAGTTAAGCATTGATTAACTGAGGTCACTGATTTCAGCTCAGGTCATGATACCATGGTTTGTGAGTTCCAGCCCCCATAGAGTTCTGCCCTGACAGTGCAGAGCCTACTTGGGATTCTCTCTCTCTCCCTCTTTCTCTGCCCTTCGCTCACTCTCTCTGTCTCCTTTTCTCTCTCCCTCTCAAAATACATAAATAAACTTCATAAAAAAGTTTAAATGTCTGTTTCAGTTAAAGAGTGGCTCTGGGCCATATAATACTTCAATTTGAACACCTGGTCACATACAATATCAACGTAAATAAAATGTTGCCGGTTGAAGATTTCACAGTGAAACACCCCCAGACTAATCCCCCCTTTTTTAACCTATGTAATTAACCACCTTCACCACTCTTTTTAAATCTGAACTGCAAATATATATTTTTTTCTAATAGTACATCCTTATTTACAATGGTAGGCTTGGTAAAACAATTTTAGACATCTTAGGAGTATGAATCAAGAATTTAAAGAAACAAGATTATTTTACAATGCACATCATTATTGGTAGTCTATCTTAAGGAACAATTATCAAAACACACAAAAATTTTTAATAAAAGGGTATTTAAGCCACAGTAACACTGTATACAGGATATTATTTATAATAATGAAAAAAATCATAAACAGAAATACCTGTTATTTGTGCTTTAACAAATGATGCACAAAAATGTCATATTTTTGTATTATAAAATCAAAAGAACATGTTTGAAAATAAGATTTTACTGCCTGTTGGCTTTGTGACTGTGGGAAATTACTAACTTTACTAATTTTTCTAACCTTCCCTTACATTATCTATAAAAGAAAGATAATAATACCTATTATGTAGGCTTGATCTGAGTATTAACTGGGGAAAAATGAAAAGTAAAACTGCTAACATTTATTGAGTGCTTACAATAATCCAGGCTTTCTTCCAAGGATTAATATTTTATATATATATTTAAAATTAATCTTCATAAAGCAATATTAAAATCCTCATTTTAAAGATGAGGAATCTGATATACAGAGGGTTGAGCAGGTCACACAACTGAAAGATGTAGGATTTGGATGCTGACCAGACAGACTCCAAGAGCCTTGCCTGTAACCGCTGGGTGTCTGACATCTGGGAGGACTCAATAAAAACAGATGATTATTGCTATTATTATTAATTTAAACCATCATAAAGAAATACATGAGAATAAAGAGTACTGGCCTTTGGGTGGTGAGCTGATAGATACTATTTTTATTCTTCTATTATTCTTATAGAAGAATAATATTCTTATTTTTATTTTTTTAAATTATTAACTGTTAAGCCTNTCATGGAAGAAAACAAACTTAAAATAAAATAAAACCTGACAAGAGTCGGAGTTCTACTTCTGCTTCCACCACTGTCGAAAGTAATTTTATCGAGTTGTTTACTTCAGTGTTTTTTCAGTATTCTTAAACATAAAATAGGGATGATATTTCACAGTGACTTCCAATATTTCTAACAATGGAATTCCTTAAGAAAATACATTTTAGGGGGCCCCTGGGTGGCTCAGTCGGTTAAGTGTCTGACTCTTGACTTCTGCCCTGGTCACGATCTCATAGTTTGTGGGATCAAGCCCCATATCAGGCTCAGCACTGAACGTGGAGGCAGCTTGGGATTCTCTCTCTCCCTCTCTCTCTGTCCTTCCCCTGCTTATGCTTTCTCTCTCTCTCTCTCTCTCAAAATATATAAATAAATAAACATTTAGTTAAAAAAATACATTTTAGAAGCCTAATAAACAAATCATCATATGTCTTCTCTGATTATAGTAGGGAGAGTAAGAAATTTAAAGAGGGGGTAAACAGAATGGGGAGGCCTGGACTATCTTACCCCCACAACACACACACACACACACACACACACACACACACACACTCAACGGAGGTTTAATTATGTTGCAATGACAAGCAATCTCAAATTCTCAGTCACTTTAGTTAACAAGATTTTCTTGCTCATGCTATATGTCTAAGGTACGTAATGGGGGGTGATGAGATGTGGGAAAATGGAAGTAGTGGATGGGTCACTCAGAGATCCAAGTTAAAGGAATCTCTTCCATCTCATTGGTTTACCTTCAAAAGTTCTTGGAATTCTTGGTTGTGAGGACAGGGGAAGAAAGAAACTAAGTTACTGGATATATTCTCTATTCTTCTCTACCAGGAAGTGAAGCCTGTCACTTCCGGTCACATTTTCTTGGCCAGTACTGCTTATACTTCCCAGCCAGCAGTGAGAAGACTGTGAAGTACAATCTTGCTCATGCCTGGCAGAATAGGAGAAGCAGTCACTGAAGAGACTCAGCAATTTTCTTCAATGCATCAAGTAGGCCCAACAGACCCTCAGAGCACAGTCTTAACCCATCACTCAATGAGATGCTTCATCATATCCCTCACACCCAAGTAATCTGTGAGTCTTTGAGGTCTGCAAAGTCTTTCAATAGCTGCCCTTTGTTAACCCTCATATGAAAAGGGGGCATGAATCTATGTTATAATGCTTCATTGACCTTTTCTGTCCTTATATTTTTAGGTATAACCAGGTGTCCATTTTCCTTTTTCATGTGAACACAATCAATAATGCAGTTCTGCACTTTGTTTTTCATTCAATGTCACCATCCAAATGAAAAATCTGATGAGAATGAGGAAGTCTATGTTCAAGTAAATGCCAGATATACTGGAACAAAATAAGCAGGTATACTTATTGCAGAATGATTTACCTTTAATACACTAGTATAGTTGTCATTTTCCATGAGGTAGTTAAACCATGCAACATTTTCCAGTATCAAACTCTTCTCTCATTGAACTATTCAAAAGTCTCGAATCCCATGCTCCCTGGAACATATTTAAGAAAATTCCACATCTTGTAAAATATGTTATCTACAGTACAACCAATATTATGATCCTCATAGATGTGCTATATTTTGGTTTATCTAATGCCTTCAACAGCCATAGGAGTGAAATACAGATAAGCATTTTCCCAAATCCCAAATCCCACATGATAGGGGGTATGAAGTTGCTTAGCAGTAGTGCCCCTGACCTGCTTGTAATGGTGTTACCCAAAAGTCTTTGCATGGTGCTATGCAACAGGGTAGCTAGTTTTCAACACTGATCCCCTCCTCCCCATCTAAGGGAGGAGAATGTATCATCATCTGTGTCAACAGAGCACATCCAGCAGAGAGACGACAAAAAGAACTGAGCATTCAGGCCACAGAGAGCTACAGAACCAAGCAAACAAACACCATGCCTGGGACACTCCAATATTCTGCAAAACCTTTTCAAATAGGATTCTGAATCAACAAACTGATAAAGATTGCTAATGATTTGGTGACTATTTCTAAGTATAGAAATGAGCCTAAAAGTAAAGGGTTTCAAAAAGAGAAGTTACAGTGTTAACCTAAATGGTGATCCTTTGTAAGCTAAGAATGTCATGTGTCACAAAAAACAGTTTAACAGAATTCAATAGATTAATTCACTTTTGTCCAGAGTTTATATCCCTAGATGCATGGACCATGAGCTTTTGCTGATTCATTTGTGAGAAAAAGGTAACAGTTTTATTAGAACCATCTCTGAAACCAAGAAGGTAATATAGCCAGGATCCAGGAGTGGTCCCCTCCTGGCTAGATGCCTTTTTCCATCACTGGTCCCCAGAGGGACACCCACCCACTTGACACACAAGGCAGAAATACTCTTTGTTACTTGATACGCCTTTATCCTAGGTCCTTCTTTTTCTGCAAAGCAAAGAAAGGCACACTTTCAGAGACAACTTAAAGGTTGGAACTCATTATAGAAGTTTGAGCTTTCTGGAAAGATAATTCTTGGATCACAGGAGTTCATACTAGAACCAGGTTTCTATTGACTCTAGTTTATAGGCAATTATTCATGTTACCAAGAATCTACAGTGAACCAGGGTTCTCCAAACGGTCTAAGTGCCTAAAGGGTTTCTACCACTGTTACATATTCATGATAACATATGATCAACTCCAGTATAAATTTGGCCTGTCTATTCATTTGTGAATTATGAAATGGGCTTATATAATTTTCTTCCTAAAGTATGTGTTTTGGAATTTTCATGTCACATTACTATACTTTTAAGAATATCAATTCAGTACACCTGGGTGGCTCAGTTGGTTGAGTGTCTGACTTTGGCTTGGGTCACGATCTTGCATCTGACTTCAGCTTAGGTCATGATCTCTTGGCTCATGAGTTCGAGCCCCACATCCGGCTCTGTGCTGACAGCTCAGAGCTGGGAGCCTGGATCCTGGAGCCTGCTTTGGATTCTGTCTCTCTCTCTCTCTCTCTCCCTCCCCCTTCCCCCTGCTAACACTCTGTCTCTATCTCTCAAAAATAAATTAAAATGTTAAAAAATTAAAAATAAAAAGAGTATCAATTCTATTTTAAATATTTTGAAAACTACAATGTTTATTATTTCTTGCTCTTCCATACATTTGATCTAAATCCCCATGCTTTTCTTCAAATTCCCTCTAATATATTTATATTTTGAATGAAATGATATATAACCACATGTAGATATAGAGAGAGTGAGAGATATAGATAGAAATATGACCTCAAACAGGAGCACAATTCCCATATCCCAAATGCAAGTACAGCAAAAAAATATAGTGGCTCCCTCTGGGGAGTCACTATATTTCACTTACTTGCTAGAACAGACCCTATGGTAAGTACTCAATAAATATTTGCAAATTATTTAAGCAATTCCCCAGGAAAATATATTTCTTTTTTGTTACATTTCTGTAACAAAAAAGTTTCTGGAAAGAAATTTCTCTTTTGGTTACATTTCTATAAAACTCTCTACCATCAAAGATAAACTCTGATTAAGAACTTGAAATGAGTCAAACTGCTTTAATTCAAATTCCAGTTCCACCATTGAAATATCTATGACCTCAAGCCTTGCATTTACATTTTCAAATGCTTCCATTTTTCTTGCTTTTAAAATGGGAAATACAGTAACTGTAACTCATAGGGTCATAATGAGGATTAAGTTAGGATTATAATGAGGCTCAGGATTGAGGTGTTCAAGTATGTAATAAATAAGCACCAGATAAAAATGTTTACTATTGCTACTACCACTATGATGATGATGGCTACCACCTGCCATTTTCCTGCAGCTTCTTCACTTATGAAATAATGTGTATGGATAATGAGTAGCTTTCAAACACTTTCAGTATAACTATTATGCTTCCATTGGAGAAGCAAACCTCTTTAAGTGATGTGGAATATGGGGCTTATTTTCAGTATGATACCATATCCCAAGATGTGAGTTACGGAGTCTATGGAAGACTATTGCATCTGTCTGGTAGGTCAACAGAATCAGCATCTGGGAAGAATCCTAAACATGAAGCAAGGAGAGCTTGAACTAACAGACTCTCAATGACAACAGAACCCCATGAGGTCAAGGTGGAATTCATCTCTGCTTCTTATGACCTCCAAAAGTGATGATGTGGATGACCTGTATGAGAAGCCACCTCACTTCACCATAGCAGAGTTGCATCAGGACCAGCTGAGAACATGGGAAAGCTGAAGGAACTATGGGACCGGTTGTGCCCTGCAAATAAGGTAATCTGGCAGATCAGTAACAGTGTATATGTGATGGCCCCTCCACTGAACTTCAGAGTATGATGATACTTCTGCATTTACCTACCAGATCTACGCCAACCTTCTCTTGTGGTCAGCCCCAATCTGGAACCACACAGGGAAGGAGAATCTGGGAAATGTAGTTCTAGTCAGGCTACATCGACACAGTCCAAAGCCACCACAGTTAGCAACAGTTGAAGCATTATAAATGCTCATATAGGACCTGCAGTATCAGGAAAACAAAGCCAAAAGTACTCTAACTGAAAGGGGCAAGGACTAAGGAGCCTAAATCTTTTGGCCTCTTCCTTGTATCTCCTCGACAAGCTATGCCCTACCCAAATTCTTCACAGTTTGAGAGCAATCTTTAATTGACTTCTCTTTTTCTGGTAAATACAGATCAGTGTGTAAAATATGTTGGATACGTTCTATTGCATCATAGAGCTGTGATGTCAGTTAGGCATTAGACTGTTAGGTAACACAAAATTGGATTTACAGTCAAGATAATACAAATTATCAAAATCAACTCTAGATTCCATCATTTTTCAATGATAATCCAACAGAACATTCTGAATAACTATGTAAACAGCAAATGTCCTACTAATGACTGTGTTGATGCTTCAGTCCAATGTTGATGCTTAGTCCTTAGGGAATAAGGAAGGAGAATACGGATACTTCCTAAACCAGCCCAATTAATTTGTGACCCCAAGATTTAAACACATTTAATCTGTGGGATTTTTGTTTGCACAATATGCTGCCTTTAGCTGTTGTTGTTGTTGTTGTTGTTGTTGTTGTTTTTAACCTTCATGATCTTCATGGTAAAGATAGTCTTCCTAATAATTTTTAAACTTAAAAAGAATATCTAAAATATGAAATGATAGTTCCCATGAATCAAAGTGTTTGGAATGAAAACATTATCACTTGACACACACTCAGGATGCATTGTGTCTGTGTGTGTCTGTGTGTGTGTCTGTGTGTGTGTCTATGTGTACATTAAAAGAGTTTTTTAATGTTTTATTTATTTCTGAGAGAGAGAGAGACAGCATGAGCAGGGGAGGGTCAGAGAGAGAGGGAGACACAGAATCTGAAGCAGGCTCCAGGCTCGAGCTAGCTGTCAGCACAGAGCCCGATGCAGGGCTCGAACCCAAGAACCTTGAGATCATGACCTGAGCCAAAGTTGGACACTTAACTGACTGAGCCACCCAGGCGCCCCTATGTGTGCATCTTAGTAGCCATCTGGGATTTAGAGGTAACTATCTCTGGGACCAGCCAACATTTCTGCAAAGAGCCAGATAATGAATATTTTCAGCTATAAGGGCCATATGATCTTTGTTCCAATTACTCAATTTGCTAATATAGTGCACAAGAAGCCAAAGACTATACATAAATAAATGAGCATAACTATGTTCCAATAAAGTTTTACTTTTAAACACCAAAATGTAAATTTCAGATAATTTTCACATTATGAAATATTATTCTTTAACATTTTTCCAACCACTTAAAAATGCAAATATCATTGTTATATTACAAGAAGGACAAAAACATCAACAGACTGGATTTGGCTCATTCGCCATAGGTTTTACCAAGCCCTGACCTATCTCAATGAAAATCATTAGCCAATTAAGAAAACTAAAATATTTTTAAGAGAGTCTTTTTTTATTTTTTATATTTTTTTACATATAGTTTATTGTCAAGTTGGTTTCCAAATAACACCCAGGGCTCATCCCCACAAGCGCCCTCTGCCAAGAAAACTTAAATATTTTAACCAAGACCTGAAAATTTTTAACCAAATTTTCTCATGTAAAAATAGATTTATGAAACTTGAGATTTTTAAAAATCCAGCTAACTTTCTACTGTTAAAACACAGGGACTGAAAACTCAAATCCATTTGGATACTCAAAATTGCAGTGTTTCGTTTCCAGTTGTACCAAAATAGTACATATGCTTTACATGCATGCTGTTGGGCTGAAAACCCTATTATTTTATTAAATAAGAAAAATAAAATTTTGTATTCGAGTTTGTTTTTAAATCAGCACAGGCCTTTAACAAAGTTAAGATTACTTCTTGGCTACGTAGGAGCGTGTCAAGAATAATTAAATAATCTCCTGTCACATCATCACAGTTAGCTGTTGAGTATCTTACTTTTTCTTTCTTATGGAAAAAACGAAAACCTAAGCATTCTGCCAATATGTTTCTTTGCCTAGTGCTTCAAAAGTTTACAAAGCCATCAGTTGCCATGGAAGCAAAAGAATATACGTTGTAATGCATAAAATATGTCCAAACCTGGTATGGATTATCAGATCAATCTAGCGTGTGAGAAAGACCCTCACAACCCTGCCGGTTGATTATGGGTTTTGTGTCCCCTGAGGGATGAGCTTGGTATTCCACGAGGAAATATCACATTACGGTGTTGATTCCGTTGTGTTTATCTTCAGCAAGTGTTCTGGGCAATGTTATCAGAGACAACAATTTTTAAAAAAAGGATTTCAATCTTGTAGCAAAAAATTCAACTACAAATAAATCAAGATTTAAGTTTTCTCTAAAATGAACCTGGATTACCGTTTAATATATATTTCCAGGGAAGAATAAAACTATTAAGCTCATGTTAAATCTCTTTTATCTATAGTCATGCATTCTAAAATTATGTTTTACGCTAATTGAATAATGATAATAATAACAATAATAATCGTATACAATGTGAAGAAAACATTTCATCTAAATAATCCAATTATTAGTATAGAAGACCATAATCCAAAGCATTCACATTATTTTATTTTATTTCTCCAAACCTCAGATATGCCTAAGCTGTTTTTATGTATTTATTTTCTATAACTCATCTATTTTGGTTATAAAGCATTTTCTCATTGAAATCTTTTTGTTTATGAAAACAAATTGGTCACTAAAAATAAGTACTTATTTTATTATACACCTCTTGTTTTAACTGGAAAAAAGCCACACAAGTATTGGCCTTCATCAAATAATAGATGGAGAATGGAAATAAGCATCAGGAAGTTAAGCTATTTAGAGGGCTTTAAAGTTAAGACAAATTGATTACAAATATATTGACAAAATATGGTATTTCAACCTATTCATTGGACTCTTCAACCTCTTCATTGAAAGTGATGCAAAGGTGAGAAAATGGTTAATAAAATATAATTTCTAAATACTGCTCCAAAAGATGATAAATGAAAGGTATATGTTTTCACTATAAACTGTGATGTGTATTCATCAGAAATTCTACAAAAACAAGAACAAAAAGAGTATGAAAATTATTTTCAAACAGATATCATGGGGTGCATGGGTGGCTCAGCTGCTGAGCAACCAACTTTTGATTTCAGCTCAGGCCATGATCCAGGGTCATGGGATAGAGCCCTGCATCAGGCTCTATGCTGAGCATGGAGCCTGCTTAAGATTCTCTCTCTCTCACCCTCTGCCCCTTTCCATCTCATGTGCTTTCTCTGTCTCTAAAATAAAAAAAATTAAAAAAGAAAAAAGAAAGATAACTTATGCCAGAGGTGCGAAGTTACATAATTGCAAGTACAGTCCCAAAATAAATTTTGTTTATCATCCCCAAGTGTAAATATATCTATGATGCCTCATTCCTAATTTACAATTACCTATCCATTCCAATCTTTCTTTCTACAAGGTATTATAAGATGACCACTTATTTTTCCTCCATAGAAAACTTAATCACCCATGGGAACATTTTCATTCTCTCAGTTTTGGCATATCATCCGTCCTCTCTGAACTTCAGTCTCTTTATTTGTAAAATGAAGATAAGCACATTTACATCATCATGCTTGGGAGAAGGAAGTGAGACTACATAAATGAAAATATTGTTCAAACTGGAAATTACAGAGGATAAATCATCTATCATTTTTATGATCTGTAAATATACTAGTTCGGGTTTCCTTCACTACTCACCCATTCTCTACCACCACTATAGTAACATAATTAAAATAAATAAGTAATGGGGACATTCAAGCCCCACTTGACATGTTGCATCAACAATCTTTTGTATATGTTCTTACTGATTTTGGTGAAACCAACCAGGGGATCTGGGACTGCGTCTAGAGTGCAGTAGTGATGAAAAAGCAAGTCAGGCAAGAAGAAACTTCTTGAGTATATATTGCAGCAGGCATTTTGCTAGAAATGCTCACATAATATTTTAATCTTTAGGAGGACACATAGATAGCAATATTATGCCCATTTTAAAGATGGGCAAAGTGATGCTGAAGATTCAGGATTTGTGGTAGAGAGTATTGTGTTGATAGTGGCTCTGTCTCTCCAACATGCCCACTAAAGATACACTTCCAAAATTAACACCTCCCCCCAAAAAGTCCTTCTGTTGGTAACTTCCTGTATAAGTCGAGGAATCAGACAATGCCATGTGTGGTTGTGAACAAAATCTTTTGAGCGTCAATTAAACAGGTCATTTTTGGCAGTAACATAACTGTGAGTGAATGAATACACAGGTGATTCAGTGACTAAAAAAAGGTGGCAAATGTCATCTTAAATAACATGAACCCATCACTCTCAAGTTAATTCCTTCTCAAATTCTTTCCTTCAGGCCACCCTCGCCCGACCTTAGCCTTGCTCATACATAAAACAAAAGTTCCCCTTTTTGTTCCACACGCTGTAGTCACTTATCTTTCATCTCCAGTGGAATGAGTTATTTTTCAAAACAACATAGTCACTGTAATAAAATGGCCATGTGGTTAGGTTAGCACAGAGCATTTTTGTGCAGAATAGACCTACTTTGTTCCTATCTATTGTATAACCAACATTCATTACTGAAGCCTTAAGTTTACATTTTAGATATCTAAGCAAAAATGTCAGAAAGGGGTTCCTTTATCTTTTTGTCCTTATTGTTAAATGGCCCTTATTCCTTTCTAATTGAAAAGCAAGCAGGCTTGGTGGTAGAAGGCACTCTCTTTTCCTGATCCCCTACATTATAGAAAGAGTTTGGTTCTTAAAGAGCACAGGCTTTGAACTCAGATCTGCAGTGGTTACTCAGGATCTCAGTGTGATCTTAGGAATCTTAAACTTCAAAGCCCTAATTTCCTCACGGGAGTAATAGCCACAACCTTGACGAACTGCTGTTGGGGCTAGCAAATGGGACATCTGTGTGAGAAAGCACTCTTTAGTTTTTCTTCATGTTTATTTATTTTCCAGAGAGAGAGAGAGAGAGAGAGACTGGGTGGGGAGACGCAGAGAGAGACACACACAGAATCCGAAGCAGGCTCCAGGCTCTGAGCTGCCAGCACAGGGCTAAAACTCAGGAACCGCTAGATCATGACCTGAGCTGAGGTCAGATGCCCAAACAACTGAGTCACCCAGGCGCCCTGAGAAAGTGCTCTTTTTTTCTTTTTTAATGTTTTATTATTTATTTCTGAGAGAGAGAGAGAGAGAGCATGAGCAGGGGAGGGTCAGAGAGAGAGGGAGACCCAGAATCTGAAACAGGCTCCAGGCTCTGAGCTGCCAGCACAGGGCTAAAACTCAGGAACCGCTAGATCATGACCTGAGCCGAAGTCGGATGCTTAACTGACTGAGCCACCCAGGCACCCCAGAAAGTGCTCTTTAAATGGTAATGTTCTGATGTTTGACACACTTTCTGCCATGACTTGTTCTCATTTGGCCACTTGTTCATGGAACAAGAATTATTTCCAGAGGGCCTAGTACGTGGCAGGTGTTGTTTCTCTGCGATGAATGGTAGCATCTCTTGATACTTACAGAAAATTAGAAAAGGATGAGTAGTTGGTACCTTTAAATTCTAACACAATTTTTAGGGAGAGGCAACTGTGAGCTGGAAAATTAAAAGAACCCCAAAAGGGATACTTATATGGACATGATGAAGAATATGAATATATGTTATGGTATGAAAGGAAATGAAGGTTTTGGCAGAGTGATTGGCATGGGACGTGTCCAGCGACACCAGATTTTCCTATCATGGTGATGGTGATACCCGAGGGAGACAAACCATACAGGACCCTGAAAGTCAAGCTAAGGAATATAGGTTTTATTTTTTAGGAAATAGAGAGCCTTTGACAATACTAGATATAGTAACAGTATGATCAGAAATAGGACTTGGAGAATGATGGTCCGAGGAGCTCAGGAAATACTTCCCCAGTGAAACAACCATTTAAATTATGAAAATTATAAAAATTATAAATAATAGTTAAAAAACTCATGTCTCAGGAAATATTAAATGGGAAAATATTTATTCTAGAAATTCTATTAGCTCTTAGAAAGGAAAGCAAGAGTCTGTAACATCTTAGTCACAACCTACTCTCACCTCTGATCAGTGTAAGGGGAGCTCTACTCCAAGCAGGTGTGGCTGAGAGGTTGGATGAAACAGTGGAACAACGTATGCCTGAGGTCATTGTCAAAAACAATGGATCAATCGCTTAGAAATTAATGGAAGCTACCATTCAGAAGTCATGTTGGCGACCCTCAAAACTGACCTCACTTCCACAATTCACAAGGACAAATCAAAGGGCTTCTGCATACAGTTGTACTCGAGGCTTGTGATTTATAGTTCATTGCAAGGTGACAAATTAAAATCAGCAAAAACAACAGGTGAATGAGGTGAGGCCCACAGGAAAGCAGGTGCAAGTTTCTAAGAGGCCTTTCCCAGTGGAGTCACACAGGATTTATTATTCCTCTCACCGCATATTGTGGTGACACGTGAAAAGATGTTTAGCAGTGAAGCTCATTAGAGACAGGTTTTTACTGGACACTGGTCACCTAGGCACTCTGTCTAGCATGGATGAAAATTTCAGAATCCCAAAAGTAAAGCAAAAGGGGCACCTGGGTGGCTCAGTCAGTTAAGCATCCATCTTTTGCTCAGGTCATGATCTCATGGTTCATGAGTTCAAGCCTCACATCAGGCTCTGTGCTGACAGCTCAGAGCCTGGAGCCTGCTTCGGATTCTGTGTCTCCCTCTCTCTTTGCCCCTCCCTCGCTCACATTCTCTCTCTCTCTCTTTCTCTCAAAAATGAATAAACATTGAAAAAATTACCAGACAAAAGGAAAGCAGGAGTTTAGCATAAGCCACATTCTTTGTGCAGTTTAGCCACAGTGAGCCATTATTATTGGTTCTGGTAATGGTAGAATCCCTTGCTCAAATCCAAGTTCCTAGATGTGAATTATATCACAAGCAAGCTGTAAAAAATAATGTAACCAAAGCCGAACTTCTGAAAAGTGAATGCAAACTTAATGTAGCGGGACTAGAATGGAGAAAAACTGAACACAGAAGAGAGTTCGGGGGTTTCTGCAATAGGGGGTTTCTCCAATCAAGAGGTACCAAGGAGCTGAAGGGCAGAGGAAGAGAATCTTCAAATAGTGAGCAATGATTGTGTGTATATCATGCTTGATGTGGCCCAAACCTTCATTCACAATCTTCTTTCCTGTTACTCCTCTTCACACACCCTATACTGCCGCTAAACTCAATACACCACAACTAAGGTGGTAGTAGTAAGAATGGTAGAGGAGATCATAATGAAAAATGTAGTTATAGTTTTAATTTTACCATTTCCTATACTTATTCAACAAGTTAAAACATGTATCACAAAGTATTAGACAGGAGAGTTTAGGTTATGCTACTGCAGTGGTACTCAAACTGCAGCTTGCATATGAATATCCTGGAGGGATTTTTAGTATATAGATTGCTGAGCCCCAGCCTCAGAGGTTGTGACTGAGTATTCTGGAGTGGGACTTGAGAATCTGTATTTCTAATAAGTTCCTTGATAAAGCTGATACTCTTGGTCAACGGAATGCACCCTGAGAATACCTGTGCTATTTTAACAAACATTCCTCCAAATCCTTTTGGTTTATCACAGGAGATGATTTGTCATACATGCTATTTGTCCAGCACAGGACACCTAAGGTGGGATAGAGGTGCAGGATGGTCTCTGTCCCACATAGTCACTCAGGGACACAGGCTGGACTCCATCTAGCTGCCCCATCTTGAACGCCTATGTCATTGGTTCTCATAGCAGAAGAGAGCCACAAAATCTCATGGCTATTCTTTCATGTTTGGCCTAGAGGTGACACCCATCAGGCCTGCTCATGTTCTATTGACCAGAATGAGTCATGTAACCCTCAAAATCGTCAATCTGCCAGAGTGAAAAGGAAACTGGGTATTTGTTAGATCCAATTCTCTAATATTGGAATTACCTGTTTACAGTAATTAGCTCTAGCTAATTGAACTGTGTTTAATGGAACACAAATGATCTACCTATACAAAGCTGCTGACCAAAACTTACTGTGGCTGATTAGAATATAGTTATAAATATCATTTTCTATAGTAATAAAAGTGTGATCTGGCATGAGGATAGACATATGGACTAATAGAACACAATAGAGAGCCCAGAAATAAACCCTTGCATATTTGGGCAAATAATTTTTTACGAAGTTTGTCATGGTGAAAGAACAGTCCCTTCAACAAATGGTGCTGGGAAAAATGGATGTCCACATGTAGAAAAATGGAGGTGGACTCTGACCTTCCACCATATACAAAAGAAAAATCCAAAATGGATTAAAACCTAAATATAAGAGCTAACACTCTAAAACTCTAAAAATAAAATATAGGGAAAACCTTCATGACTGTTGACTTAGTGATTGCTACTTAATGATAATGGCTAATATATAGGCAACAAAAGAAAAAATAGGTAAATTGGACCTCATTAAAAAATTTGCGCATCAAAAGAAATATTTGAAAATCATAAATTTGGCAAAGGTTTAATACCCAAAATGTATAAAGAATACATACAACTCAACAACAGAAAGACAAACAATGTGATTAAGAAAACATACAAAAGACTTGAATAGACATTTCTTTTTTTAAATATTTTTTAATGTTTTATTTATTTCTGAGAGAGAGGGAGAGACAGCGTGAGCAGGGGAGGGTTAGAGAGAGAGGGAGATACAGAATCTGAAACAGGCTCCAGGCTCTGAGTTGCTGTCAGCACAGAGCCCGGTGCGGGGCTCAAACCTACGAACCCTGAGATCATGACCTGAGCTGAAGACAGACGTTTAACTGACTGAGCCACTCAGGTGCCCTGACATTCCTTGAAAGAAGTTACATAAATGTATAAATGACCAATAAGAACTTCAAAAAATTTCAACATCATTAATCATAGGGGATATGCAAATCAAAAGCACAGTGAGATAGCACTTCCCACCTACTAGGATGGCTATAATTAAACAAAACCCAGAAAATAACAAGTAGTGCTGACAATATAGAGAAATCGTACATTACTGATGAGGTTGTAAACTTGTGCAGCTGATATTGCAAACAGTCAAAACGCTTAACAGAACTACCATATGACCTAACAATTCTAAAAGAATTAAAAACAGGGAGTCCAGCAGAAACACGTACATCAGTGTTTATGGAGGCCTTATTCACAATAGCCAACAAGTGGCCAGAACACCCCAAATGGCCATTAGCAGTTGAATGGATAGACAAACTGTGGTATATACACATGATGAAATATTTTTCAGTCACAAAAATAATGAGATTCTGCTACATTGTATGAACTTTGAAAATATTATGCTAACTGAAATAGGCCAGGCCTAAAAGAAGATTCTACTTACATGAAATATCTAGAATAGGCAAGTTCATAGAGACAGAAAGGATACTAGAAGTTATAGAGGGGGTAAAGGGAAATTATTGCATAATAGGTATAAAGTATCTATTTGGGGCAATGAAAAATCTTAGAGCTAGATAGTAGTGATGGTTGCACACATTGTGAAAATGCCACTAAATTATACACTTAAAAATGGCAAATTTTATGTTAAATACATATAATACAAAATTAAAAAGAAACTAATACTAATGTTATAGTGCCTATGTATCATAGTAAAAATAACAGTAATCACATTTTAACATGAATATCAAAACCATGTCTGGCATAATATGTACCAGAACATGGACCATACCCTAAAATAATAGGAGAAATTCTTTTTTCCCATTGTTATGAATCTATTCTTATTAATAAAACTATCCTATCTTTATGACTGACTAATGATACTTAATGATATCATTATCATTTCTCTGTAACTAAAGTTTCTTTGAGAAATACCAGATGGAGTTAGGTGGCCAGTCAACAAAGTAGGAGGGTCGTGAGCTCAGATCTTGCAGTTGGAGTTTGTGGGAATCGAATCCCAGCTCTGCCATTCATTGCCTGAGTGACCTTGGGTAAGTCACTCAGCTCCCTGTGTCTCACTTTCCTCATTTTGAAATAGAGCTAATAATAGTACTTACCTCTTATGTTATTTTCAAAGTTAAATAAATTAATGCCTATGAAGTACATAAAATGCTGTGCCTGTTTTATGGTAAATGGTATCCATGTTTGTTGTGTAAAATAAAATTTCTCAGTACTGTGGTTGGCTGATTTAATCTGTAACAGCCTCCTAATTTCCAAAGTAATGCTGACATAGTAGCTATGGTGGTAATTGCTCTATCCTTTACCTGGAACAGATTTTGCAGAGGTTATACACTTGAAAAGTTTTTGTATGATGGTGATACAACGTAATTACATTGGTGAGCAGAATAAAAATGTTTGAATTATGTTAAGCCATCTCCGTACATAAGAAAGACCAAACATAGTACAGTTTGCTCTAACGCTTCTTGCCTAGTTGGATAGAAGATGTTGCCCAAGTCTCTCTCCTCTCAGGGAATAGGGGAGTTGAATTGCATGCTCCCTGAAGGGGTCTACAAGGTGGAGATGGAAGTTGGAATCTCTTGACATTGAAATCCCAGGAGTCCACCAAATCAGTTGCTGAGATGGTTTCCCAAGTCCAATTAGCCAAAAAGCTATGCAGGCAGCGGGGACACAAGAGGGATGGCCATAGACTCAAGAGCCAAAAGGAAACCAAAAAAAGTGAACCTAAGAATAACAAGTCAGCTGTTAACAGGAAGAGGTCTGGGTCAACTGCCTGTAATTTTACTTGTTGTCTAAAACTTGATTGTATGTGCAAACCACAGCTATTGAACTAAGAGGTGCATTCAGTCATTTGTTCATTCAATGAGCATTTACACATACATTGCACCCTGCTCTGAATACCACATTGCATGTGAAATGAGATGCGGAGCCTTCAAATACACTGATATATTGTTGAAAGGAAAAGAACCTTTGAGACATAGGAAGGATCCCATGGAACTTATTGCTGTTGTTTTTAAAAGGAAGTGAAAAAGGACACTGAATATTTCTTGCATGATGTCTCAGCAAGGAAATTCTTACACCTAGCTTGAAAAAGAAAAAAAAAATCAACTGTGGGAATAAATCTCTTTTGACCTGGTGACTTATCTAAGCAGAAAGTCGCTTCCCTTGATGGTAGTTGAGATGCCTTGTTTGTACTCACTTGATCCCTGGGCTCTTTTACCCTGCCCCCAACTCCCATTTGCCTGAAAATAGTTAAAAGGCAAAGCAGTAAATCAGGAAGTCTCCAAACACAGCAGGGTTCAGATGACAGTACATCAGGGTTAGGGCTGAAAACTGAAGTCGTCTAATTTCATTTTCAAAGCTGAACATCTAGTGGTGGATTATCATTAATGACAGACAGCGTGGTGTCAAAGGGTTGTGTCGGGCTCCAGACCTTTTCATGCTTTACATTCCTATGTTTAATCAAAGGTTAACCAAATCATTGCTGGTAGCAAACTGCAGCTTCAAGGTTCTGTGGGTGGTCTGCCTCTGCCACTGAGGCAGCCATTGCTGATAAGAAAAAGACTACACTTATAGTCCATATATACACATTCCTGGATGTTTACCACTTCATGAAAACTGTAACATGCAACTGCCTCATGAGATACTGGGGCTGGAGAGGCTATGCCAATTTATCTTTAATAAAATTATTTGAAGGTATGATTGAGTTATTAAATCATTTCTTTAATTTCTTTAGTCAAACAAATAGAAATATGTCCAAAGTATTTATTACTTTTTAATTTCTTGCTTCTTTCCAAGACCTTACTTCAGCTGCTTCTCCACGTGACTGATAACTTTTTTAAATTCTTTTAATGTTTTTTTATTTATTGAGAGAGAGACAGGGCACGAGCAGGGGAGGGGCAGAGAAAGGGAGATACAGAATCCAAAGCAGGCTCTAGTCTCTGAGCTGTCAGCACAGAGCCTGATGCGGGGCTCGAACTCACAAACCATGAGATCATGACCTGAGCCGAAGTCTGACGCTTAACTGCCTGAGCCATCCAGGTGCCCCTCCACGTGACTGATAACTTTAAGGAGCTCTTCCAGCTAAGCTCTTTGCTAGGCCTCCAAAGACAAAAATAGGAGAAAATTCCTGCAGGCGAGTTCTCCGCTGCTAACAGAGAGGAAACCTGGGCTGGTCTACTCTGTGGTGTGCTGGTCAGCTAGGAATTCAGTGGCAAAAGTGAAGGGAGATAAAATTTTCTTACATACATAGCCAGAGATTTTTTAATGTTTATAGGTAGGGAGGCCATCAGCAGTGGTTCTCAAACTTCAGAGTGCATAACAATCACCTGGCTGCTTGTTAGACACGTAGAGTTTCTAATGTGAAACCTCCGGGGGATTATTTAACCTGCCCCCTCATTTCACAGAAGCAGAAATCAGGGCAGGACAACAGAGGGCCAAGGCCTGTGCACGAGAGCACCAGCTGGTCAGCAGAACTGGGATTAGAATCCAAGTGTCCTGACTCTCTGATGTGGGTAAGTATTCAGAGTTAAATAAGATTCTGTCCTTAACCTTGATAAACACATAAGCAGAGCATTCAGTTCACTGCGATAATTATTGTATTAGTAGGGTAAATGAAAGGCTTTGGGACTACAGGAGACAGTAACTGCTGGGCCACAGCCAGGAGATGTTGAGGGTGGACTTGAAAAGTGGGGTTTGTCTCTCCCTCCCTAAAATAAAAAAAGGGTGGGGGAGCCCGGGGGGCCGGGGGGCTCAGTCAGTTGAGTGTCCAACTCTTGATTTCAGCTTAAGTCCTGATCCCAGAGTCCTGGAATGGAGCCCAGCTTTGGGCTAGCGCTCTCTCTCTCGCTCTTGCTCTCGCTCTCTCTTTCTCTCTCTCTCTCTCTCTTCCTCTTTTTCTATCTTTCTCTTCCTCCCTCTGCCCCTCTTCCCACTTTTGTTCTCTCTCTCTTTCTAAAATTAAAAAAGAAAGGAAAGAGTAAGGCTTTACCAAACTGAGGGAAGTGATTGCAAGCATTTAAGAAAGAGTTTGGTTAGGAGAATGAAAATTATGCATGTGTCTGTAATACACTTGTGCTCAGCATCAGGGCTGGGCTGCAGGCCAGGGCAAAGGCTGAACATGGCTGGAGAAGTGGGTTAGGAATAGACCTTAAAGAGCCTTGTATGATATTCTAAGGAGCCATCATTGAATCCTATAGGTGAGTAGCTCTCTACTTTATCATGCAGGAGAATCACCTGGAAGCCTCTTTAAAACACAGATGGCTGGGCCCCACTTACAGAATTTCTGATTAAGCAGGCCTGGGGTGGAGTACAAGAATGTACATTTCTAGGGGTGCCTGGGTGGCTTAGTCGGTTAAGCGACGGTTAGGTCATGATCTCGCGGTTCGTGGGTTCGAGCCCCGCGTCGGGCTCTGTGCTGACTGCCGGCTCAGAGCCTGGAGCCTGTTTCAGAGTCTGTCACTCCCTCTCTCTCTGACCCTCCCCTGTTCATGCTGTCTCTCTCTCTCCTAGAAATAAATAAATAAAACATTAAAAAAAAAAAGAATGTACATTTCTAACAAGTTCCCAGGTGATGCTGCTCAGAGGATCACACTTTATAAACCACCACTGCTGATCATAGCCAGAAGCAGTTTTAAAAAATAAAGAACATAATAGCATTCAAATTGTGGAAAGAAAATCCAAGGTGGGGTGGAGAAATTAGAGTATGCTCGTTCCAGGGAAATAAGAATCTACTTTGTCCATTTGTTGCCATTTATTCTGTAGACCATTGTGTGCTAAGAGCTAAATTTCTAGCTTTCATTTAATATACTTAAACTATACAGTTGCCAAATCTTAAGCATTAGGCTTTGGTCTGACTGTTAGAATTATAGCTAATAGCCTCTCAAGAATAAGAAGAGGTAAGGGTTGTTGGGCAGTGCAGGGACCAGCTATTAACTGCTGGTGCAGGGGAAACATTTCCACTGCAGTGAATGGAGTTTTGGCACAGCCAGCTCTACACTAGCTGGGGTGTGGGAAAGGACACCTATCTCTCTTCCACTTCTTCCAGGCTCCACTGGTCCTCTGTATCAGGAGTCTTAGTAACCTCCTCAACATGACCTCACCATCTAGCGTAAAGGCAAGTTACCTAGATGTAGCTTAAACTCTGAACTCCTCATCCTAGCTCTCCAAATTCTTTTTAACCTAGATAACTTCCGCATTCACACCCTTAAGCATAACTTGTTTATGTTTGAGGGCCTGGTTACCATACCAAAATTATGCCATTTTTGGTCCCATCCTCATGTCATTTTTCATACCAATTATACTAATGCTTTCCTCCATTCCTGTCCAGTCACAAACCCTATCCATCCTTCAAATCCCAGCTCCGAATGTTCTTCCTTAGACCGGAGCCCCGTATTTCTCTAGGCTGCACTGATCCTGCCAATTGTGAAGTTCGATAACGGCAATTGACTTGTAACACACTTTAGTCCTCAACTGTGCATATTTCTGAGCCCTGCTCAATTTTTTTTTCCTTTTCCGTCTTAGCTTCTCATCCAGACTGCCAACCCTAGCTCCTCAAAGTCATCTTCTGTGCTTCCCAAGAAGTCCATAAGGTGCTCTGCACAGAGGAATTAGATTCTCAAGTACTGATCCATTATATCAATCCATGTCAGTGAAAACAAGTACAGCTAAAACCTGAATCAAACATACATTTTAAGTGGCACAGTAAGGCGTTTTAGCAAATTACCTAAAATTAAAAAAAAACTAAAGTAACCAAAACGTATGTGGCAGACGTTCTGTTTGCCCATCCTCACCATGTCTACTCTATGGCAACATCATCATCGCACCATTGTGTTTGCTTGTCCCCATTTTTGCAAGCATTTTTCTTTTCTTTGTTTAACTTTTTTTTTTCCTTTTGCTCATTTTAAGCTTCTGAATTGCAAGCCCTCTAACCATAGAGAGAGGCAGGATTAGTACAGATGCAAAATCTTGAAACTCCAGACAGGAGTAAAGTACCCTCAGCACTCCCACCTCAGCCTTCCTCTATCTGTGTCTGGGACCAGCTCCAACTTGGCTCTGCTCCTGGATTATGTGGCGCCCAGATCTCCCTCTCCCTGGCAGACCCCTACGCTCTCCCAGCTACAACAGCATCGCTTTGCAGATCGTTCCCAGATCTACCTGTCTAAGCCAACCTTACTACTCCTCCTGTCCAGACCTGCACTTTAAGCTTTCAGATGCCTTTGCCCACATGTTTAACAGCCTACAAACCTATCATCATATGGATAAACATAACGCATGCTGTTTCCACCAAGGCCACGTTCCTATCTTGCTTGTCTTCATTTGTAATATGAGCTCCACAGCTCTGCATTTGTCATAGACAGTCAGTGCGGGGGTCGTTGCAAGTATTTCTGTTGGTTCATTTTTGTCTTCTGTACTTTGTCGATAGTATTTACAAAGTATCCTCATTTATCATAAAAGGTGAAATCCATGCCTTCCTAACCACATGGAGGAATTCCGGTAATACTGATCTCTCTTTTCTTTTGTCCATTTACTTTGGATTGGTTTTTCTGTCCGCACAAAATGTGGCTGTCAAAGATTCTAACATGATTAAATCACACACATGTTCCCACCATTTTTCTACTGGATTTTCTAAACTTTTTAAAAGATGAGCGGCCACATGTGTAACCTTATTTGCATTCTTTGTCTTCTTCCTTTGGACTCCTGAAATCAAGATCAACATTGGCTTGCCTTCAGCCCCTTTACTCTCTATACTTTCTTTTATGACATCCTGAAGTCTGGTACAAACTTCTTCTTGAGTTAGAAACTATTTTAGGACCCTTACCCATCAAAGATCAAGAACTCACTGAAGCATCCTACTTGCAACACCAGTCTTAAAAAGATAGGGAGATATATTGATTATTTTTACTTTTCCACTAATAATGAACCTAGATTAATCATTCATACATTTAACTGGAAGTTTTTAGATTGTATGGGGGAAAAAAATCATGGGCCATCACTCTAGGAACTTGGAAGGAATACCTTGCAATAATGGGAGATTAGATAGTTGCAACAACGGTTTTCCTTCCCTTTCCTGTTTTGTGTTCTAACATTTATCATGGTCTTTGATGCATAATAGGTACTAAGTAAATATTTGTCGAATTATGAATTAACATGAAAATAATGTGTAAAAAGTAGTAGCACGTGGAAGCATTCCTAGTGGTTCCAAAGTATGCAGTGTTCTTAATTCAAAATGCTCTAGTTATAATTTCTGCATTTTGAAAACAACACTGAGGATGCAGTCAAAATATATCGTGTACCCTACATTTAGAAAATCTTGTTAGTTTATGTTTCATCTTAGAAGAATGGAATTTCTAATTTATTTCCCAGAGTTTTGTCAAAAGGGTGGTATTGATTACAATGTTTTATTTATACTTGGGAATCTCTCTAAGGTTTAAACTCAGCTTGAAAGCAGGGTCATGAATCTGTTCTTGAGGAAGTATAACACGAAGTTGCTATAATCAGATAACTTTAGTATTCACGTTAAAATTAAAAATAACATTGAAGTCATTTTAGGTAGACAGTTTGCAACGGCTCCCCTGAGCCCCCTTAAATAATTTTATGTTCTGGAGACATCTGAAACTTTGATTGATGCATCGATAAATGCTTTCTTCTGTTTTAGATAACGAAGAAACCATTGGCTAAAACTAAAGCCAAGTTTTGCCTTTAAAATATCCTCCAGTGAATGTCAAACTATATCAAAGCCTAATTCACACTGCAGTACATATCATGAATATTGTACTGATCATAAATCCAACTTTAAGTCCAGATCTTATAATGACAACTCTGCTTTCAAACACTTATACTGTTGGTGAGATCTCTCTGAAGACTGACTGAAGGGATTACAAGGTCATCCTTGGTTCCAGAGAAATCCATAAACTTGTAAATAAAAAGCCCTTATTTTTCCAGGGTCTTAAGTGTCATGATAAGGAATATGTTAATAACCTGCTCTGTAGGTTTCCTGTCTTAGACGTCTGGATTTGATCACATCTCGGGTAATAATTTTGCCTCCTAATTATTTGAAGTGGATCACTTGGAAACATGGATAGCTAAGTGTCTTTGGAAATAATATTTGAGGTTAACCTAGAACTCAAATTAATTAATTAATTTCAATCTATTTTAAGTAATGTTAATTCCAACCAAGTTCATGTATTTTCAGCATTTCCTTGATTATTCATATTATTATTAATGCTTATTTGTCTCAAGCTGTTCTTTCATAAGTGAACTTAAACTAATACTGACCATCAAGTCTAATCCAGATTGCAGTAATGATATACACAAAAGCGTTCTCTGTATCAGTTCTCTGATTGAGAAACTAGACTTTCTCTCTCCCTCCACATTCCATTAACCTGAGAATAATGGTTCCCCAGCCACTTGAATGATGCCCTACTTCTCAGCATGTGCAGCGGACTCAGCCTTACATTTTTGGTGTACACTTGATCTTTCTTGCTCCTGTGCCCTTGCCTTCAATGCCTTTCCTTTCACTTGCTTCAAAGTCAGAAAACCTTTCCTGACTGTTTCAGCTCCAAGATCTCCTTCTCTTTATTTTTAATTTCCCCACCCATTTAGCTGTTTGTACGACTCTTTTTTTTCCCCTGTATGTCATTCTCAAAAAGGCAAAAACAATGTGTTTTTTTCTGGGCATTTCACCCAGGGCCAACTGAAATACTCAGTCTACAGTAGATGCTTCCTATGTGCTGATGAGCGAAGGGACATCAAAGAAAGCTTCTTAATAAAGTTGCCTTAGCCCTTTACAAATTCTGTTAACCCCCTAACCAACTGTTTGTGTTGAAAAAAATGGTAACATGAATTACTGTTACATGTTACATCCTACCACTCTCCTTTCTAATTATCATTCAAAATAGGAAGTCTTGGGAATGATATTGCCTAGGGGCAGGCACTTGGAAAGAAAAGGGAAAAAATTCAGGAAAATGGCTCATCCTTAGGCTGATAATTCAGAATTGGTCCTACTGATTAACAATCATAATTTATTATGTAGTTCTGATAGAAAAAGGATTTTTAGTTTAGACACATAGCTTGAAAGAAGTTATTCTATTTACAAAATTGCAAAAAGCAAGAGTTAGGAAATTGTGCCTGCTTGGTGCTATGTGATAGATTTTTCTAGCTAAGTTATTCCTGAAATAATCTAGATCTAGAAGACTAGTTACTCTTCTGGAAGTCTGATATTCTTGTTTCTCAGATTAGTAGCAAAGCAGAAGCAGGCTGTTGAATTAAGTGGAGCTGAAACCAAGACTTTCTGCACCACACCTGTTAATCACTGAAATGAAAGGCCAATTCAAAGACGTAACACAACACTGTTGGTCGTCAAAAACTGCTTGAGTTACCACAAATTCATTTATGACTCTCTTGGGAGCATCACTGCTGTGAAATCTATCGAATTAGGAACTGCCCCCAAGTTCTGCTCAGTAAAGAATGCAAACATTTCACTCAAATGGCACTTGTTTGTCAAATGGGCAAGGGCAGGGAAATTGATGAGGGTACTAATTATTCCTGAAAGAGCCAGAAAGGAGTTCAGAACATTCAAAGACTTTGTAAAGCAGTGAGGAGCAAGGGAGTGAATTTCCCCAAACTTTAAAAGGCTTCAGATCCACAGACAGCAGGGCTGGTATGAGGGCAGGGCTTTCTCAATTAGAAACAGGTCTCCTCCTCTGTTGCAATCCTGACATTTCCCTTGCGGATTAAGACAGTTGGAGTTGAATTTTGGAAAATTGTGAAATTTTATATTTTCTTTCAAGCACTGAATATTTATGCGTAATAGGGGGATATAGACCATAACCATTTTGTCTAATCTTTTGTTCTTCCTGGGTTTTATAAAAATTAATGTTCTTTGGCCAAATACCAAAAAGGAACACCCTGGTAGTTCAAATGGTGAAGCCTTTCAGGGAAAGAAGGGTTCAGCCACTCACTATTTAAGCTAGTGATACTAATAAGCAACTCTGGGCCTAAGTGAAATGGCTCCGGACCCAGACATGGCCAAGTCAAATTTGGTTTTCTATTTTTTTTAATTTTTTAATGTTTTATTTATTTCTGAGAGAGAGAGACAGCATGAACAGAGGAGGGTCAGAGGGAGAGGGAGACACAGAATCCGAAACAGGCTCCAGGCTCTGAGCTAGCTGTCAACACAGAGCCCGACACAGGGCTCAAACCCACGAACTATGAGATCATGATCTGCGCTGAAGTTGGATGCTTAACTGACTGAGCCACCCAGGCGCCCCACAAATTTAGTTTTCAATCAACAGGTACTTGCCTCTAACAAGTTAAGAATTTCAAAAAGAGAATAAATTCTTTGACTTAATAAACTAATACAAACTGGCAACTAATTTTAAGTTCCATGCAAGGGTAAATAAAATATCCATATGATCTTCTGGAGCCCTTCTCCAGATATTAGACAAAGGAGATACTAGAAAGCAAGGACCTGAAAGAGAAATACCTTGAGAAAGCAAGCACACATTGTCATAGGGGAGACCTTAAGTCCACTCTGTCCAGGTGTGTTTGAGCTTTTAATGGAACATAGTTAAAGATGAAGAAACTTCTAAGCCTAAAGAAATGAAGTCTTATTGTTAGGAAATCAAGTGATATAACTGGTATTAGGATGGAAAATGTGTTTAGAATGGAATATACTTAAACGTATGCCAGAGTACGGTGGGCTATTTGATATCCATTAAATTTTGCCATTGAGAGAGCAAACACTTTACAATGAAATTTTGCCATTTGCAAAGCACTGTGGCAGGCTCTCGGAACTTGTGCTTGCCTTCAAATTGGTTTTAATTCAGTTGTGTTGAAGAAATACATGGCAGTCTAATGAGATAATGTTTAGTTTAAGACATAGCATAGGAAAAGATGTCATGTGAAAGTATGAAGATAGAAAAACCAATTCTCCATGCTGTGATGAGGAAGAATATTTGTGGCAATTAAGCATGCATAGTTGCTTGCTTTGCCTAATTGTAGAAACATTCCTACTTGTTAAACTATGCTCCTCTGCTTCTGGATTGACCCTCAAATCTTTCATTATTGATTTAATGGGGAGCATAGCAATCTTGCCAAATCTCCTCCCCTTTTTCACTTGCTATGTCACCTCTTGATTATTATGACAAAGGGTGGTTACTATAAGGCGTTGCACAGTGACCATAATTATTGTATCCATTATAAAATATTTAAACTACATGAGGAACTTAGAGCTGGGAATATCCAGATAAAAGGTAGGTTTGGGTTATTAAAAGAAACTACCATGAAGAGTTATGGTTGGATGACCCCATTTGAACTAAGGAATTATCTTGGAAACATACCCACATAGAACAGAAAAGACATGTTCTTCCAGGAGGCTTTGCCAAAGCTTGTTCTAGGCCAGTACATTTGATCTCAATGATCTCCCACAACTGGGACTGTGGCTCAATAAAATGGAATTATATCATCCCTAGTTTCCAAAAATAAATATAAATTTGGGGTGGCCATCTGGGACATGCACTGGTGCCCATCAAGCCAAGGCAGTACATTCTGTCTAAGAATGACCTGATCATTGTTTCAGAGCTGCAACCAAAGGCTGGAAACCGTTTCCCAGACAGGATGGATTATTCAAAGGACTGAAAAATGTTTTATAGCTATTTAATTTCACAACCACCAGGTCTGGATCACAGGGAATTCTATCTAAACAAGGACTGAAAATCTACAATAGATGCAATCCATATCGATTCCTGGATAAAGATAGTGGCTTAAATCTTTAAAAAATATTTTGTTTGTTTCTGAAAGAGTTGCTAGATTGGCCAAGCATAGATCCATGGAACAACAGAGTACACCTTCTGTCTCAGGCAGATTATTAACATTTCTTTTCATAATAAGTCTTCACTCTGTTGACTGCATACTTGAGAATTAATGACATGTGTTGTGCTCCTTTCTTTATGCCCAGGTCTAAAGTAGTAAATGATAGGTTATTGTCTGGCTATCTTCTAGTATGTCAGAAAAGAAATATCAAGCAACTAATTGATGCAGAAATTTTCTGCCCAGTTTTGTGTGTCAGGGAACCTCAGTTGTAAGAAAGACTCTGAGAATGAAGAGTGGGTAAGAGAGCACTGTCCTTGGACTCCTTTCTATGAGAGTTATTGGTTATTTGTTACCTCTCTTCCACCATTCAAATCTTCCCCTCTCTTGTGTTTTCTTCCCCTTGCTTTGAATTTTGGGCAATAATCAAGCCTTCACCCTATTCTGCCTCTCAGCAGTCCCCAAAGATATTGGAGAAGCTGAAGGTTTGTACTGGCCACAAACCATTTTTTTTTTTTTTTTTTTTTTTGCCAGATTAAACCCACTCATGTCAAAACTGCCATGTTCTCAAATCTTTTTTATAGAAGGACAATTCTTTTGGTTGGAGGAAGATTTTTCTCACCAGAATGTTAGAGAGTTAAAAAGAAGTTTCTCATACTGACCACTCCTGCAGAACCCAAATCATTCACAGCTTGCATATGATTATAAAGGAAATCTTCTCTCAGTAGACAGTATCAGCTCCAAACCCAAACAAACAAGCTGAGTTCCATTCAAAGCAATAAGAACACACACTCTAGGTTTCCTCCTTTCTGAAAATAGCTTAGCACCTTCAAAATAATGATATCCTCAAAGAATTGTGATGAGCCAAGGAATGAGAGCAAGGGGCTGGTCTCCATCAAACCTTGGGCTTGCTAAGTAAAGCTCTATTGGACTGCTCAAAAGGCTTGTACTATATCTCTCCCAAATGTGATTAGAATAGACTGATGTATAATTTCTGAGTAATTTGCCAGCAGTTCCCTCTTTTTATCATAATGGGTTTATGTTAATCATCATTTTTGTCTTCAGGGATCTCATTTTGAGCTCAACAAAGTTGTGAAACTATCGACTGACTTCTCCAGTTTCTACTCTAACATCCTTTATCAGTCGTGGATGTATAATGTTTGGCTTGGTGCCCTGTCAATTATAACATCTAACACTTGCAGAGTTCCAGCCAAAGTTGTTAGAACAGTCTTACTCTCCATTTGATATCCAGGGCAATTTAATCCCCACTTTAAGGGACTCTCCCTCCTCCCTGTCCACCATGATTTGGGATGGGGAAAGGATAATTGTTCTGCTATTTTCCTACCTCCTTGGGTTTCATTTCATTTCAAAATGATGCTCTTTTTTACTCTTCTGAAGACAGTGTTTGCTATCACTAGGTATTTGTTGTATATTTTAAAAATCTGATAAAGTTTAATGCAAAGAATTGCATCTTTTATAAAACCAGAAGTTGTCTCAAGATGTAAAAATATGTATCGTCCTTGCAACTATAGGTTTGGGGAAATACAAATTAAAATAACTGTATAAAACATGGGCTTATCCATGTGGCAAAATAAAAAAAGAGGATATATTATTGTACCCTTTCTAAGAAAAAGCAGGAAATATGTATCAAACATTTTAAAATGAACATTTAAGTACCTTCACCTTAAAGTTTTTGTCCTGAGATGATTATTAAAATCATGGGCAAAGAGACTAATGAACAAGGATGCTCTGCTGAAACATTACTTGAAATCAAATTTCATACAATAGGGTTTAACTGGCTATATTCATGGAATAAAATATTATGTGGGTATTAAAAATCATGCTTTAATGTAAAATTTTTATGCCTTTTAGTAAAAATTGAGATTATCAAACTTTACATATAGAATGAGTCTCTATTTAACCATACATATATTTATATTAAAATTTTTTGTATCTCTAAAAGGAAGTTATTTTTTTCAAGTGTCAAGTTTTTAAGTTCTGGATACTATTTTATGATAGAGTTGTAACATAATTTCCCTATTTAAAAAAATACAAAACAATTATGTAGGCATTTGTAAACATCGATTGTAAGTGTAAACAGACCATCATTTGCAGGCTTTAGCTTTTAAAATCAAGTCTGTCACCTTAGATTTCAAAAGCAAGGCTAACCACAGTATGCCCTATAATGTATTATCATAATACACATTTTTGGAAACTGATAACTGACATTGCTCTAAAAATAGAAAACCAAAATTATTCAAAGACAACTATTCTCTAATATATAGCCATTGGGTATGAAGTATTCTTTTTCAGAAATACTGTGCTGTAAAAGTTTGCAGACTGGATATATAGTAGTTGTCTTTCTATAACTAGTTAACAAAATTATCAGCCAGGTCCCTGGGTGTTAAGAAGATGATTTAAATACAGTTGCTCTAGGTTAATGCTACTGCTTTGTTTGAATCATATGCAGGAAGGCAAGTTCCCAGTCTTCTTCCAACTGAACAAGCCTAGTAACATACGAACACTGGACCCTTGTTAAAGATCTGTTAATTTTAACAGTTTTTATGTAAACTTCTCCTACATTCCTAAGTCTGTCTTAGTCATGTAGATAACACGAGGTATAAGAGTGGTTGCATTCTAAACTCAAGGATTAAAATCTTTTGTTTTTAAATATTTATTTATTTTTAAGAGAGAGAAAGAGCCTGAAAGTAGGGGAGGGCAGAGAGAGGGGAGACAGAGGATCCAAAGCAGTCTCTGTGCTGACAGCAGGAAGACCGATGTGAGGCTCAAACACATGAATCGTAAGATCACGATCTGAGTTGAAGCCAGTCTCTTAACTGACTGAGACACCCTGGAGCCCCAACAATTAACATCTTTTTTTTTTTTTTTTTAAATTTATTTCTAGGGGAGAGAGAGAGAGAGACAGTGTGAGCAGGGGAGGGTCAGAGAGAGAGGGAGTCACAGACTGAAACAGGCTCCAGGCTCTGAGCTGGCAGTCAGCACAGAGCCTGACGCGGGGCTCGAACCCACGAACCGCGAGATCATGACCTAAGCGAAAGTCTGACGCTTAACCGACTAAGCCACCCAGGCGCCCCCAACAATTAACATCTTAAATAATAAACAGCAACATGAAAGACAGATATTATATGATTTCACTCATATGTGGAATGTGAAAAACACAACAGATGAATATAGGGGAAGGGGAGGAAAAGTTAGATAAAAACAGGGAGGCAAAACGTAAGAGACTCTTAAATACAGAGAACAAGCTGAGGGTTGCTGGAAGGGAGGTGGGTTGGGGGTGGGGTAAAGGGGTGATGGGCACATAGAAGGGCACTTGTTGGGAGGAGCACCCGGTGTCATATGTAAGTGATGAATCCCTGGATTCCACTCCTGAAACCAAGACTACACTGTATGTTAACTAACTTGAATTTAAATAAATAAATAAATAAATAAATAAGTATGATACAGGGAAAAAAGAAGAAACAGCAGCACAAATGAAAACATTAGTAATAAACATACTTGAGGAGATGGAAAACTCATGGAACTCAAAGGCATAGCAAATCATTAAAAGCATGGTCAAAGGGTTTGAGAAAAACGTTACTGGAAAGTCTGAGTATGGTTATTATTGAGTAAACTGGAAAATGCAAACTCAAACAACCAAAGGTCCGAGTGTGTGTGTGTGTGTGTGTGTGTGTGTGTGTTTCTATTTAAGGGACTTGTTACAGGGATTTGACTTTATGCAGCTGTCAGAGCCAGTGACATAGTCTATTTGAAGCTCTTATGTCTTGCTTCTGTGTCTCATGCTGGAACCTGAGGCCCAGGAGCAAGCACTTAAGAAGGGAGAACAGGCACAAGGAAAAGCAAGGAAACACTGGAGTTTGTGAGGTTGATCTGAAACCCACAGCAGAGAAACCGCGGGCTGACTTGCTGCCCCGAGCAGAGCAGCTGAGCCAGGATGCAAGCACCCACGTGTGTGGCTGCGGCAGCATCGTGGGCTCTCCCGTCACCTAAAAAGATGCTTGTGCAAATGCAGCACCTGCCTCGTCTTTGTTCCGCTTCTCCACTCTTGGGACAAATGTGTTCGCTGCTGCTTCTTTTAAGTTTATTTTGAGAAATGAGGAGGCGGGCAGAGAGAGGGAGAGAGAGAATCCCAAGTAGGCCTTCTGCTGTCAGCATAGAGCCCGATGCAAGGCTCGAACTCACAAACCATGAGATCATGACCTGAGCCAAAATCAAGAGTCAGAGGCTTAACTGACTGAGCTGCCCAGGTGCCCCCCAAAGTGTTAGCTTCTTGATGAAGGATACCAGTATTTCCTTCAAGACTTTGCCATCATCAAAGGTGGAGTCTTGGAAGAGCGGAAGAACTTGGATGAAATGTTTAGTTCTGGACTTTGCGTTTTCCTGAATAAATGACCCCAGGCTAGTCACTTAACTTCTCTGGTGGTCAGTTTTCTCATCAATAAGATGAAAGAACTTGGGTCACCTCTAAACTGGCAAGCATTACTAGGAAAGTAATGCTTGCAACAAGGAAAGGAATATGAAAAAAATTATACTGGGAGAGGCTGTTCACAGCCTTGTTTCTACTAATGGAATATCTGAAATTAAGATCATAGGCAGTCCAATCAGAGGTGACCATGTGAAACAAGGGGAGACAGAAAGATGGGGTGTAGTGGAAATAATAAGATAGAGAGTTGGGAGACTGAGGCTTTTGTTCTGGCTTTATCACAGACTCCTTAAGCTAAAGTCAATCATTTAGCTTATGAGGGTCTCGGTTTTGTCCTCTGCAACATGAAAGCATGAGGCTGTGGTGCTCATCAGGACTCACAATGGAATCCCCTCAGGAGCTTTAAAATATATTGAAGTACACGTCCCATCACCAGACATCTTGACTTAATTGATCTGAGATGTGTCTGGACATCAGGATCGTTTAGAGCTCCCCAGATTCTAAGGCGCAGCTAAGCTTGTGAATCCTTTATTAGAATTTGCCTTGGAAAATGGCAGTATGATTTAACAGTTGTGGGAAGGCTCTCCCCCAACCACACACATGTATGTCTGTTACAAACCTGTCAGACTGCATGTTAGTTCACCCTTAGAGATTCATCCCTTTGGGTATCGAAGCCTCTTAATTACTTATTAAAATTCATATGCTTCTACAAATGTGACACCTTGAATTTCCAGTAAGTATATCTTACTTAGAATCATAAAAACTAATTTTGAAAAAAAAAAATCTCAGAGGTCACAGTTCAAACTGACAAGTATTTTTATTGTGATTTTTACAGATAAGAAACTGAAATTCAGAGATGTCTTCAGTGTCAGGCTTTTCAATAGCATTTATTTTGGTGCAGATGTGGGAGGGGTTTTAATTAATGTCCTCTTTCTTACATAATATTATTTTCAAATAAGAAGTTCGGGGCTATAATTATGTGACCATGCATTTTAAAAAGCCAGCTGTGCTTTCATCTCAATCTATTCTAGAGTTTAAAACCCTTTTTTTTTTTCGGATGGGGATTCCCACAAATGACGTTTTAGCCCTTAATGTGTCTCATTTATCTAAATAAGCATTTCCTGCTCTGATTTATCATCACCCTGTGATTGCTTCCTATGATCTACCTTTCACTCTTTTGCCTTTCATCCTAATCCACAATATATCTGCTCTGCTGGCCAAAGAGAATATGTCACTGCCAGATTCCAAAGCCAAAAGATCTCCCCCTTATATCAGAAGACGTAAACAGCTGTCATGTAATATACATGTCTGTTCTCAAAGACCTGTGGGGATTTTGCCTGTCTGGGAATTGTTTGGGGTTCCACTGGGGTGAATGGATCCAACTCTATAAATTTGTAACACATTAATTAATACCTAAAGATAAAGTTCTAGTCTATTTAACGTTTGACTAGTCTAACTGGAGCAACCCCTCCCCTCCCCTCTCATCAGCGTGGTCCTATCCAAATCTGAAACTATCTGAATAAACCTGGAGGCATCTTAGTACGACATGCGGTGAAGTGATGTTTGCAAAGGGCTGACCTCATCAGGAATTCCACTGGAAGGAATTCTAATGGGCTCACACAAGCAGAAGGTTATGACCAATACACGTATTACTTTGAGACCTAAATTATAATTGGAATCACACAAATCTTCTTGTCAAAATTCTACTGCATGTTTACTTCTCCAGTGGGAGGATGTTGGGAGCCATTCTGAGCCCACTAGTCGAGAAAACTCCTGGTGAGGTTAAAGCAAGTTTGCACGGTCTCTTGCCAATCAGATGACGACCGATATCCACCCCCACTCAATTATTTCTGCTTGAGCACTGACCCCTAAGGTACCTTGTTGATCAATATCGGGAGTGACTTGTCCCCTTATTCTGGCCCTGGTATGATGATTGCACCTTGTGAAGGAACTTATTGTGGGAACAACTTCTTTTGATTATGGGAACTGACATCGTGTCTCTAGAAGGTCCTGTTTCCCTCCATACTTTCCCTTGAGCTATAAACAGGCTAATGACCCTTACTCATAAAAGATTGACTTTTACATGTACAATTCTGTTTCTACCATTGCGTTAGTTCAGGATGTTCATACAGCTCAACATGTAAATCAACTAACCGAAAATGTCTCTCATGCCCTAGCTCTCAAGAAATCATAAAACTAGACACAAAGGTAAATGCCCTTGAAGAGGCTATTCTATGTATTGGAAATGAGCTAAACTTTTTAAAGGTATGGTTGGCTCTCCGGTGCCATAAAGAATATAACTGGAAAATCAAGTCTTGCCTGGAGACAAAGAGCCTAATTTAGAGAGAAGGAACAGATAAGGGCAGAAGATAAGTTAGTACATACACCTTTGCTATCTGATGGTGTATAGCAGCCCCTTTCCTAAGGCCTACTTTCCACAGACACCTTCCCTTCCCCTGACAGCTGTGATGAGGATGGATAAGAGTATCTACAAGCCTATGACTTAATCTTAGCGTTATTAAAATGTGAACACCTTGTTATTTTCTTAGTTACTCAACCTGACTACAATTGGGGCAGTTCTGCAAGAATATTTCTATCAAACCTGTTTCTGTACATTTTCCAAAACATCTTATCGCAGAGAGCTATCCATTGTAAAAATCCCATTTTCTGATGCCATGTTAACATTTGACCTATAAATAAAGACACCAAAACCGACAGGACGGAGATGCCTGCCTGGTGACCAGAAAGGATCTCGGGGCTCTCTCACTCTCTCGCTGACACCGTCCATCCTTCAGGGACCCCTGGACCTGCCGGAGCCGGCCTCCGGCAAGAGAAAACAATCATTTTTCTGCACAAAAATATAGATTTGAATAATTTTTAAAAAATATTCATCAGCCTGATAGAATCAGGCTTTAAAGATACAAAGGTTAGGGGCACCTGGGTGGCTCAGTCAGTTAAGGGTCCAACTTCAGCTCAGGCCGTGATCTCATAGTTTGTGAGTTTGAGCCCCGCATTGGGCTCTGTGCTGACAGCTCAGAGCCCGGAGCCTGCTTCGGATTCTGTGTCTCCCTCTCTCTCTGCCCCTCCCCTTCTCTCTCTCTGTCTCTGTCTCTCAAAATAAAACAAAATAAAGACATAAAAAACTTAAAAGATACAAAGGTTAGTGCAGTGTTAAAGTACATTATATACTGTTTATGACATCTCACTTCCATAAAGGACAAGGCTCTAATGTATTGTGCTGACAAACTACTCGATATGTTATACTCTCCAGTCTGAGAGAAGCAATCCCTTAAGACTTTTCATAAATATGACCAAGAGTTTTCCATTGACTGATCTCAAGAAATCATTTTTTAAAGAATTGAAGGAGCAATAAAAATTGTTAACATTACCTATCTAGGAAGAACTTTAAAAATGCATGACTTCCACTTAGAAAAGTTGTTAATGTGACCTCAGGTGCTACATTTTAAGGCTTAATATTTGGAGAGCCTTGGGGATTTTCCTTGGGATCTTACGATTTATTCACGAATTAATTAATGACTTCTCAAATTTCAATTCTCTTCATTTTGAAAGAAGTGATGTGCAAAAAACATTTTAATAAGATTTCTTTGAAGTATCCCACAGAGCTTTCAATTACAGTAACCAACATAGAATGATTTAATAGGTATTCCTGAATTCTAGTCTTTATTCTACCACCTACTAGTTGTATGCAAATTGGGAAAGTTACCTCTTCACAAAGTTCTCATATTCTCATTTGTAAACTTTGTTGTATGAGAACGAATGATAATGTATGTAAGACACCTTGAAAAGTGCCTGACAAAATAGCAGCTACTTAAGAGAAAGAGCCTGTAAAACAAAATGTGTTTATCCATGGAAGATTTGGTACTTAATAAAATACTCAATCCATTAAGGAGTCTATCAAGTTTTATCTTCTCCAAACCTGGCAAAACCTTGATCTCACCACTTCCTCCCTATTCTTTTTGTTTTTTTCAAAAATTTTTAACATTTATTTTTGAGAGACGGAGAGAGGCAGAGCATTATCAGGGAGGGACAGAGAGAGAGGGAGACACAGAATCCGAAGCAGGCTCTGGGCTCTGAGCTGTTTGTCAGCTCAGAGCCTGACGCAGGGCTCAAACTCACAAACCATGAGATCATGACCTGAGCCGAAGTTGGATGCTCAGCCAACTGAGCCAACCAGGCGCCCCTTCCTCCTCATTCTTAAGGTCTCTTCATACTTTGCTACTTGATTATATTCAATTTGTCATTATAAAAATCTTTCTTTTTTTGTCTGTTTAACTTTCTCATAGAACTATGGTATGACACATTAGAAGAATCTTAGAAAATAGTGTATTAGGGAGATGTGAATTGTGTGTTTGTGCACTTCTGTACATTTTGTTATAAGAGCTGCATTTATTCAATACATTTCATTTGCTTATTTCAATATAAGAGTTTTCTTGATATGTAATTCATATACCATACAGTTCACCCATTTAAAGTGTATAGTCCAATAGTTTTCAGTATATCCATAGTTGTACAACCATCACCACAGTAAATTTTAGGATATTTTTCTACCCTAAGGAAACCCCATAGGTATTAGCCGGGACTCCTCATTTGCACCAATTTTACCATCCCAGGTAATCATTTTTTTTAAGTTTACTTATTTATTTTGAGAGAGAGAAAGCACACACGTGGGTGTGGGGGAGGGGCAAAAAGAGAGTGGGAGAGAGAATTCCAAGCGGACTCCACAGTGCAGAGCCTGATGCAGGGCTTGAACAACTGTGAGATCATGACCTGAGCCAAAATCAAGAGTTGGGCATTTAACTGATTGAGCCACCCAGGCTCCCCAATCCCAGGTAACCATTAATCTACTTTCTGACTCAATAGATTTGCTTGTTCTGGACATTTCATGTAAATTGAATCGTATATCATATTACAGAGACAGAGCATGAGCAGGGGAGGGGCAGAGAAAGAGAGAAACACAGAATCTGAAGCAGGCTCCAGGCTCTGGGCTGTCAGCACAGCGCCTGACGCAGGGCTTGAACCCATGAACCGTGAGATCATGATCTGAGCCTAAGTCTGGTGCTCAACTGACTGAGCCACCCAGGTGCTCCTCTGAATTTTTAATTAAATCCATCCTAGTAGGTATGAGGTGGTATCTCATTATGTCTTTGTCTGTACCCTGAATTTCTCTGATGGCTAATGATGTCGAGCCTCTTTTGATGTGCTTATTGGTTATTTGCATGGGTTTTTTGAAAAATATTCTTTTGCCCATTTTTGATTGATAAAATATGTCTTTTATTATAGAGTTGTAAGAGTTTTTTATGCATTCTAAATATAATATTTTCTTGCATTGTGCAGGCTGTCTTTTGATATATATGATGGTACCCTTTAAAAACAAAAGGTTTTAGGGGCTCCTGGGTGGCTCAGTCAGTTAAGGATCCAACTCTTGATCTCAGCTCAAGTCTTGATCTCAGGGTCCTGCATTCAAGTCTGAATTAGGCTTCACACGGGGAGCCTACTTTAAAAAAAAAAAAAAGCATAAAAATAAATTTAAAAAAATTTTAAAAAGGTTTCAGTTTTGATGAAGGCCAATTTTTCTACTTTTCCTTTTGTTGCCCATACTTTTTTGGTGTCACATCTAAGAAGTCTTTGCCTCACCCACATCACAAGGATTTAACTCGTATTTAATTACTTTAATGGTATGTTCACATTTTTGTCGTTATTTCTCTAGTGGTTACTATATATACCTAGAATCTACTTCAGATTTATACCAACTTCATTCAAATTAGATATAGAATTGTTACCTTAGCTAGCTCCTTTCCTTCTTCCCCTATTTTGTGTTAGTATTGCTCCATCTCTATATAAGCCAACAATACATTTTCATACATGTTTCCTTATGTTATTTTATGGCTTTTTAAAAAGCTGAGAGAAGAAAGTAGAGCTAGTATATATTTATGTAATTTGTTATATTCTTTTTTTTTTACTATTTCTTGGTCTCTACTTCTCTCTATGGATTCCACTTTATCTGGTGTCATTTCCTTTCTATAATACACCTTGATTCCTACCCACCTTCTTGTTCCTGCTGTTATTGTAAAATATATTTTGGTTCCTTATGCTCTAAGCCAATAACAATTATATCCATTTTTATGTGATGGCTTTTTAGCTCAATTAAAAGAAGAAAGTGGAGGAAATATGTCATTTTTACTGTCTTTTGTCATTAGCTACATGATTACCTTTACTAGAGCTCTGTTTTTTCACATGGGTTGAATTACTTACTGTCTGGAGTCCCTTGCTTTTAGCTTGAAGAACTTCCACTAGTATTTCTTACAAGGCAAGTCTGCTAGCAGTAATTTTTCTAGGTTTTGTTTGTCTTGGAATTCCTTTATATCACCCTCACTTTTTAAAAAGAGTTTGCTGGATATAATATTCTTGGAACTTTTATTTTTCCAGAAATTTTAATATCACCCTACAGCTTCTGGCCTTCATTGTCTCTAACAGGAAATCATCTGTTGATATCTTTCTGTCATATGTGAGGAGTTGTTTTTATCTTTTAAGATTCTCTCTTCATCCTTGGCTTGCATTATTTTCTCTATAATATGTCCGAGTGTGGATCTCTTTCTGTGTATCTTATTGGGAATTCTTTGAGTTTCTTAGGTATATAGATTATTTTTTTCCATCGGATATTGGATAGTTTTCTTTGATCCTTTTCTCTAACTTTTCTGCTTCCTCTCATTTGGGTTCTCCACCTATGAGTGAGCTTAGTGGTAGCCTGCATTCCTCTGAGGCTCTGTTCATTTTTCTTCCTCATTTTTCCTGTTCTTCAGATTGCGTAATCTCTACCAATTCATCCCCAAGTTTGCTTATTCTTTTTTCTGCCAGTTCAAATCTACTATTGTTGAGCCCCTCGTGTGATTTTTTTTATTTCAGCTATCATACTCTGAATTTCCATAGGTTCTTTTGAGAACTGCTGTGTCTTATGGATATTCTCTACCTGATGAAACATTGACATCATATTTTTTCCTTTCATCATGATTCCCTTTAATTCTTGAAAATGTTTATAATAGCTGCTTTGAAAGCTGTGTTTGTTAAGTCTGACATCTGAGCCTTCTTACAGGCAATTTCTTTGCTTCACTTTCTGGTCTCTTTGCATTTCTCACAATTCTTTGTTAAAAATTTGGCATTTTAGAAATTCTGTGTTAAGGGATAGTACCCCCCTCCCCCCGCTGCCAGGCTTACTCTTGTACTTGTTTGCTTGTTTATTTGTTTAGTGGCCTGAGAGAAGTCTCTATCCCTCTCAGTATGAAATCTCTGATGTTGCCATCTCAGAGGGTAAACCTTGATCATACGCAGCGCCTCCTATGACGGTAGTTTTAGCAAGGTCTTTGCCTTTTTCCCTGTTTTATGGTAAGCTACCTGCCTCTTTTGGTATCATGCCCAGCTGTTAGCTTCCACTCACTGCTATCTGATTGCTCTATTGTTTGCAACAATTCTCTGGGTCATAAAATGCTCTGCAGTCTGGTCTAATTAAATTCAGATGTCTCTTTGAAGGGGTACATTTTGAGGCTAGGCTTTGAGGTTTGTTCTGGATCCCAGGAGTGCTCTTCTTAGTTATCCTTTTTTTTTTTCTTTTCCTGCTTCTCTCTTTGAACTAGGTGGCTGAGGATTTACTCTGTTGATTTCATGGAGCTACCAGCCCACTCTTAGATCTTACCACCTAAATCTCTTGGTTTTCAAGCTTGCCATTAGGCTGAACTTTCCACTGTCTATTCTAAATAAAGTCATTTCCTTAGGGGGAGCTTTGAGGCTCTTTGCTATGATCTACCTCTCCCCTCCTTGGGCAGAATTTCTGAGCTTCTACCCTAGAGCTGGAGTTACAGTCTGCTTTGTGAGCAAGTCACTCCGCAGGGATAGTAGCAACTAGTCTTCTCAACTTTTCAACCATTCAACTCTCCCACAGTAGAACCTCTGCTGTACAATGGAGTTGAAGTGAGGTATACTTGGGCCCCCAATACTTGGCCTGCAGTACCTGGAATAGAACCTCCACCCCTCTGAGGGGGACTGTGTGGAGGAAGCCCCCTCCCCTCAGCCTCTCAGCCTCACTCACTTAGAACACAGACTCTGCGACACAAAGCTGAAGGGGATGAGAACTGTTGTTGTCCTACTGGACTTGAGATATGGTGGCCCTCAAGGGAGACGTGGGGGACAGCAATAAAGGAAGCAAGAAATTTGTGTTCTTGGCTACACTGACCCAAACTAAAGCTTCTGTCACACTGAGCTGGGGCAGAGGAGGGAGGGAGCAAGTCAAGCTGAAGCACCACAGAGCTTCAAGGCATTATGGAGACTTAGTAGATTTTCCTGAGTAATTTTTTTTTCATTAGCTCTATGCCCTCAGGAATATTTGCCGAGATTTTAAATGGTTGTCTGTTTATCATTTGGATCAGTTATAGTTACTCTATGGGGAGCAGTTCTGCAGAGCTCCTCACAATGCCATGTTAGAAGTGAAACTTTTATTCAATAACTTTTCAGCTCTACAGGAAAAAAAGTCTTTGTCCCAACACAAATAACTGTTGCAACATTTTGATATATTTCTTTCCAGGACATTTTTCTAGACTCAATTACATACATTTGCCCTTCCTTCCTTCCCTCCTTTTTTCTTTCTTTTCTTCCTTTCTCCTTTTTAACTATTAGAAATCACCATCTTTGTGTGGTTAGATATATTTTATTAACTTAACATTCTAAGATAATAATTTGTGCATTATTCTATAGTCTTTATAAATGTCAATATTGATAGGCACATGTTATTCTATCCGATCTATCAAATTAACTTAATAGTCATTTCCCTATGGCTAGAGATGTATTGGTGATGTTGTATTGCAGTCATTAACTGAGCACATGAACTCGGAACCTCATACCCTCTCAGTACTCATAACTGAATGAGGTAGAGCTTCTTATCATGTTTTTCAGAAAATGAAACTGAGGCTTACTCAGAAAGCAATCACTCTCAAAGCCACAGAACTAGTCAGGGATAGGGCCAAGGTGACCACAGATCTGTCAGATTCAATGAATATGGTTGTGCATAACTTTTTTTTTTTTTTTTGCCTTTATTACTATTTCTATTTTTAGGCAGGTTTCTAGAAGTAAAATTAGTAGGCAAAGGAGATTACTCCTTCACTTTTCTTTGCAAGAATTGACACACTGATTTTTAGAATATCATTTTTTATTCATCACTGTACTGTGCTGCCCTTAGTGGAGCCAGAATATCCCTTTCATTTTTCACCAGAAGAAAATAGCACTGCATGATCATCTTCATTTATCACCTGTTATTCCCAATGTTGACAACATTTCTATTCTCTCAATATATGTTAGTTATTATACATTTTGTACATATGTCTGTTGAGACTCTTGAGGCTTTCTTCCTATTTTTATGAGCCCTTTATATAATATAACATAACAGCCATCAATATTTGCTGCAAATAATTGTATTTAATGTGTTTTTCACTGTTTTATTGTAGCTGAACACATTTTTTTTATTATCTAAAGAATTTATACATAGATTTGCTAGCAGAGCATCTATTTGGTTTTTGATATGGTAAAAAAAAGAGGAATAAAGAGACTTATTCTAGAGATCACAATTCTGAAAATTATTGTCCCCTTTGGTTCACGGGGCACTTTCTGGGGAGGGACTCCCCTCACACTGGCTGCAGGAGCACCACCTCTTCTGTATGATGCACCTCTCCTTAGGGGTCTGGCAGAGCCCATTATGGGCATCTCATCAATTTACTTTTTGCTGGTAAACTCTCTCTTAAGTAGCTATGCTTAAGATTCTAATTCCAGTGGGCTGGGCACTGTCTACATTTTTTTCAACCAAAACACTCTAACAACTATGATATTATGTATTAGAGACATCAATTTTCCTTCATCCAAGTCGCACATCTTTCAATTCACTTGATGGGTTAGCTGGCAGAGGCTAACCAGGTAATGTAAGCAAAAAGCACGTTTTTTAATTCTAATTCTTTCCTTTACCTGTTTGAATGAGAATACCTGAATTCATCTTGAGTAAGTTTATGGTGACTAATCTCTTAAATATTCCTTAGTTGGTGGGCACCTGCATGTGCCCTCTAAAGCACATACTTCATTATGAATTTAAGACCTTAGTTCTCAAGTCTTTCTTAGACAACATCCTCACCTATTTAAATGTTCCTACATAGCCTCCACTTCTTTCCTTCAAGAGGGCAGCTATATTTAGTTCGTCCTTCATGGTGGATCTGTCTATACAGCTTGACCTAGAGTGTTCTAATGACTGCACGCCTCTAACTCAACTGTGTAAATAAATCCATAATTACTGTCGATTCTGCACCCCCCCACAAATTCAAACCAACAGGCAATGAAAACACAGTACATACCCTGCAAGTTACCTATTTATTATTAATTTGAGATAGGACTAGTGACAAATGTCACTTTATTCTTTCCTTAAAATTTCTGGCTAGTAGTGGTATTCATAGAAAATATTGATCTAAATAACAATCCAGTTCATCTGGGAGAGAAACCAACTTTTACAAGAAAATAATTTTTGTCTTGTGGTATGAAATAATATATAATCATATTAATTTAGTCTAGAAATAAGTCAAAATTATGTGTTATCCCACATTCTCCCTAAATAAACATCATGGGCTATAATAACTTACAGTTTTCTTCTGCCATGAAAGTAAAACTTTCTAGCTGAAAACTTTATAGAATCATATAACCTATATTTTATTGGCAGGGGTAGGAGTGTCTTAAATATGGAAATTCCAAACTGGCATTTTTTCTAAAATGCAAAGGGGCTCACTTTTCAGATGTGACCTTATTCTGAACTTCTCTGAAATAGCACAATCAAACAATGTATTTAACCCTATCAGTTTACTGAAATTTGAAGCTTTCTATCTATCCATCCATCCATCATCATCTATTATCTATCTCTACAGTATATCTATCTATCTATCTATCTATCTATCTATCTATCTATCTATCCATCTATCTATCTCTCCCTACTATCTATATAATACCTGATAATCAGGAATGGTCACCAAAATTTTAGTCCAAAGGTTCAGGTATTCAAAAGCTCTTCACATAAAAACATGAGTGATTTTTGGTACTAACTGAAAATGTCCTGCCTGTTATTATCAGCTTCTATGTGAGTCTTCCCTTTATAAAAAAAAAAAAAAAAAAAAAAAAATTAAAAGATTAAAAACTAAAACAAGATAATTACTAACTGTAAAATCCTCAGAGTATACTGTTAGCCTATATCTACTTTGAGGAGGGGAAAGGAAGTCATACGAATTTTGTTTCAGGTAATTGCTATGGCCGCAGCTACCAGGAAGATTTTTCAAAAGCAGTCTCACAGACAGTGTTTTTATCCTCAATGAATTCCACCAAGTAGGTATTTGACAAAGATCCCACCCAGTAACACCCCAACACACCATGCTTTGCCTACATATCCTTACCAGAACAATTCTCAGTGGCTCAGAGACAAAAACAATATAAATTCCTCTGAGCAAGAATATGAGCCAGCAGGTCCTAACCTAGTGGAGAATGTTTGGTGATACCAGCCTTTAAAATGCTTAATAGTTTTATGAAAGTGGTTTTATAAGCTTTAATATATAGACTCATACATTTTGCTAGTGATATTTTAAAATAAATATCCCACCAATCTAGTTTATGGATCCAACTTTTGACAAGACTGAGAAAAAAATAAAACTTTCCAAAAGGGAAACATGTCCACCTTTTGTTGTGAGTACTCATATGCCTAAAAGCATTCTGTAGAGAATACCATTTACCAAGCACACTTGGCCCAAACATCTGTGCTCTATTGCATTTTCCTGAACAAATCAACCCATTCAGGGACAATAAAACAAGAATTCATATAAAAATGTATGTAAGGAAGACACACTTCTCTTTTTAAAGGCTCATTCATCCACGATGAGGCTATTAAAAGAAGGTTCAAGTTAACAATAAAGAACAAGACAAAACAATAAAGAGACAATTGTGTGGATGGGGTGGGGAGGCTCAGACAACTGGCAGTGTGGTTAGAATGATGGAGACCCAGCATCCAGACAGACCACAGGGATGTCCTCTGAGACTTATTTGAGTAAAAGAGAGGGGGATCTACACAGATGTGCCAAAGATTCATGGTAAACAGCTTGCAGACATTTCAGTTAGTGAGGAAAGCATGGTGCCAGCATATGCTGGGGTTATGTTCTCCCCAGGCAGAGCACGGGGACGGTGGTAGAAAGGGATGAGAAGTAAGCAACCCACAAAAGTATAGGGAGAAAAGCAGTCAGAACCTGGAAAGTATAGCTATAACACGTACCAGGGGAGATAGGTTCAGAAATAGATCTCTGATACCACAAAGAATGCAGGTGCTAGAGAATCTGAAATAATGGGGAGACTCACAAAACCAGGAGTAAAGTACAAGTGACCCTGCCTCTGAAATCAAAGTACCTTAAAAGGATTCCCCCCAAAAGATGGTAAGGGGTCACTTCCCCCCTCCCAGCAGTCTATAGCAGAACGTGTTTGAAGTAAGGACAAGCCATTTTCAAATTACACAATTATTCTGCCCCATCTAGCTTCCACTCTACTAACAGGCTATTGTTACTGATAGGAAAGCTACTTATTGTACAAGTGTACTGGGGCAAATACATAAGGCAGAATGCTAAAAATCACTGAAATAGGGCTTGTTCATAAAGAAAAAAGAAAAAGGCAAGGAGCTCACTATAGCTCCTAAGCGCCATATCAGATATACAGTTGCATTACGGTCAATCTTGATGCTGAGCTGTGAACACGAGGCAGCTGATATAACAGAAAGCTCATGCACCTTGGAATCAGTTGGCCAGAGTTCAATTCCCAATCTTCTGCATACCACAGGCATTTTTTTAAACTCACTGGCTCTCATTTTTCTACTATTACTTTAGATCCATACAACCATGTGTTTAGAGAAAAAGTATATATCTGGTGATCCAACTTTTAATTCCAGAAACACATTTTCTATTGTACTTCAGTTCTTCAGTGGCTTATAATATCCTTCCCACCATTCCCCCATTATCTGTCCCTTTCCAGCCAGCTGGAAATTCCCCCCACCCCCTGGCCCCGATCTAATTCTCTGGGGATGAGTCTCAGACAGAGGATGTTGTGGAGGAAGCAAGAGATATCGATGAAGAACAAATTGGTAGTTGGACAGGAGAGTAATGATCATGAATACAGGCTCTCAGCAAGTCATGGGAAGGAAGTGCTGAAAAGGACCTGAGGTCTCTATGTAATTCCAAGAGGCAAGTGTTCTGAAATGGTCAGAGGTGGACCACTACTCTTATGTTCTTCTCAGGTCCCTAACTGCTACCTGCCATCTATGATGAGGGTCTCTTTATCCCCCGCCTCCTAGGTTCTCTGAAGAATGAAAAATTGTTTCAAATTTTATAAATAGCACAAGTAAGGGGCGCCTGGGTGGCTTAGTCCGTTAAGCGTCCGACTTTCGCTTAGGTCATGATCTCGCGGTTCGTGGGTTCGAGCCCCGCGTCGGGCTCTGTGCTGACTGCCAGCTCGGAGCCTGGAGCCTGTTTCAGTCTGTGACCCCCTCTCTCTCTGACCCTCCCCTGTTCACGCTGTCTCTCTCTCTCCTAGAAATAAATAAAACATTTAATAAAATATATCTCTAAAAAATAAATAAATAAATAGCACAAGTAAGTTTACAATTACAAATAAAGAAAATTGCTAAGTAAGAGAAAAAGAGAATGCAGGGAGGAAACATAATAGGGACCTGATTTAAATATAAGTGTTGGATTTGAGAAGTGGAGAAGTAGACTAGGTAGAAGTTAAATGTATAATGAATAGAATGAAAGGGGTTTCTAGGCAGAGGAAACAGCAAGACTTCTATTTTAGCATCATTATGATAATAATTCTAAGAGGCATTATCAGTATCTCTCTCTGTTATCCAGAGACCAGATGAGTTGTAGAACTCTTTGACCTGTGAATTATTTGATAGTTACAATTTTTAAAAAAGAATAATAAAACCAAATACACTTAAATTCTTAAAGAATGAGGCTAAACCAACAATATAAACAGAAAAAGTAAAATACTTTAAATAATAATAATGTGGATATAGTCATTTCCATTGTGATCCAATAAGTGTCCATCACTTTTCCCAGGCCTCAATGAAGGGAAAGAGAAGAGAAAAAGGTAAGAAGCCTCCATAATGTTTGAAATTTTCTTCCCCCACTCCAAGTTCTCCAACCTGTCACTGATGTTTAAGGACATAGACCCTCTCACATTCTTCCAGAACAATACTGGAAGTCCTGGTTAGAGTATCTCACATGTGCTCCCTAAACTGGGGTTTGGCCCCTTCTAGTTTCTCCTTCTTTATTTTCTTCTCCAGGCTAATGAACCCTAAAGCAGTACTGCGCCATCCTTTACTCCTCAGAGGGTTGGCCACAGGTTGATGGGCACCAAAGGAAGGGTTTGCCAGCCTGTATTTTCTGTCTTGAGGCAACTAATTTACATAAAGGGCTACACTGAACGTACCTAAGAGTGGCTTCCGTCATTATAGAAGTTTCTGACACGACTTCTCCTCATCACAAGTAGTTAAAAGCTTCGGATATCACTATTTCATAGAGAACATACTAGAAAATAAATTAGATTTTACTCATTTCTGGAGAGCTCCGCACATGGGAATTAACTCATCAGTCCTTTGGTATTGTATGGGGGAATGGATAAGACAAGTCCAAATAATAAGTATAATAATCATAAACAAGGTAATGCCTTACATTATCGATATGTTTTCCTTTTGCCTTTCTGAATATAGGAGCTCCACCCTCACTTACTCAAAACATCCATTAACCTCAGAGTTCATTTGGATATTATGAGGAGAAAGGATAAGATGCTACCTGGCCTCTGAGACTGTTGTTATGAGAATAGAATGTTCAGGTTCCATAGATCCTTTGTTTCCCTTTTAGGTTGAAGCTTGAATGCTTGAAGGACTCACTATTTTGTGGAGGGCATGCTCCATCTGAAGCAAATGAATGTAAAGAAAAGGTAAGATCAGGGGGAAATAGAAGAAATGCCCAGGGGAGCGCCAGGGTGGCTCAATTGGTTAAGCATCCAACTCTTGGTTTTGGCTCAGATCATTATCTCATGGTTTGTGAGTTTGAGCCCCAAGCAGAGCCTGCTTGGGATATTCTCTCTCTCTTCTCTCTCTCTCTCTCTCTCTCTCCTTGTTGTCTTCTTCCTCCTCCTCATCCTCCTCATCCTGCATCATCTCTTCCTCCATCATCTCCTCCTCCTCTTCCTCCTCCTTCTTTGTCTTCTTCTTCTTTCCCTCTCTCTCTTCTCTTCCCGTGCTCTCTCAAAAATAAATTCATAAACTTGGAAAAAAGAAGAAATGCCAAGCCCTTTTCAGGCCCAGGAAACTTGTGGGAAAGAGAAGAGAAAAATGGATGTTAGTCAGATAGATATCTTCTGATGTCCTCTCTGTGGTGAAAAGGAGAGAACAACCAGAGAGGTGAGGGAACACTGAAGAGAGTATTTTTCTCTCTCCACATTAAGACTCCTAGAAATATGTCACCTCTGAAACATCTCCCAGCCACCAAGATGGACAGTAGACACAGTAAGTTGGAAATGCTAGGAGGTCAAGTAGAAGAAGTTTCTAAAACGTTAATATTCTGGTGTCACCCTGGGTTTCAGAGCAAATGAGATTCTGGATGGGGAGCTTGTCATAGTGCTTTGACCACATGACTTTGTACCAAAGGTTACTGAGCAGACTGCAAGGCTCAAGGTCAGCTGAGTTAAGCCCTGCAAGGTCTATACATTAGCACAAGTCAATATGAGGCTCATTTGCCAGAGATGGCTTTTCAGCCCCGACCTCAATGAGAAAGACCAGCTCATGAATTTCACCAGCTGCATATTTCAGCTGCAAATGACAAGAGGACTGGGTACACAGCTGGATGAGGGACACTGTCCTAGAGCTCGACATAACAGATAACACTGAGCCGGAGGGCCTGGCCCTTCTTAATAATTTAAGATTACGTGCTTGGCACCTCCTTCTCCTTATTCTCAGACACTAACTTAAGGAGACTAACAGTATTTGAATGACTATTTTATGACACTTAATGGACTCTTTAAATCAGACTAATATCTATACCAGATGGTTCATTTACTCTTGTGACTGATTGACTTTAATATCTTTTGGAAGATGGTGAATTGTGTAAGCATCTTAATGTCAAAGACTATGTTTCATTTATTTTTGTGTCTCTTCTAGTAACCAACCCATGAATCTACATGTAAAGGAAGCTCAAAAAAAAAATGCTCTGTAAATTAACAATGAGAAAATAGATATTTGTACATCTTAATGGCTCACAAAATTCTAGAGAGCAGCTTATGGTATCTTAAAGTTTATCTCCCTATTTCTATGCTTTCCTAACTCAGGACTCTAGAGGTAAATCACCTTGAGAAAGAAGAAACCACATCTATATGACTGGATTTCTAAACCTGAAGAATTTTTGTTTCCCAGTCATTTTGGGTTGGAAGGAGGGAATCATATCTATTTTGTGAAACCCTGGCTAGAAGAGATTTTTCAGTCAACACACAATGGTTCACAGAAGTTGTTCCTTCCAAGAATAATCTCCCAGGGCCCCATTCAACAATAAATATTGCCCAACTTCCCCATGCAGAAGTCAGCGTAAGGCCTCAAACGCTAAGGAAATTGCCTCTGCGTCCAGCCAGCTGATTTGGCAGGCTGAGAGCCAATGCACAAAGAAGGTCTGTCTCTGTTTGTTTTCCTCATACTTTTCCTCCTTTCTGAGCAGTAAGCCATGGAGAGTTACAGCAAAGCCTGGGAAGAATGTGTTAGAGACTCCCCCGTCCCGCAGACCCCCCTAATTACAAAGAACCAAAGGTTTTGCTTACACTGACTGGGTAGTCATGATTCTAACCACTGGACACACTGCTAACATGGACTTCTGTAACCTCACCTTGAAAAAAGTCTTGGGAGGAAGGCCTCAGAGTCTTGGCTCACTTTGTTTCATATTCAGGCTTCTTCTCCTAGGAAAACTCAAATAAAGACAAGAGCCATTTTATGATTCATTGGTCTTGTTACCCAAAGGGACATTCTTCTTCTAATGTCACAGAAGGAGCACTAAAATAGCAAACAGTTTGTTATCTTAAAAGACCAGGATTTAAGAGATGTAGCTTATGATTCTAGTGTGGAAGAAAGCCACTGGATCCCTGCATGACATGGTCCAAGTCCCTCTACTTGTCTGGCTCTGAACTTTCATCCTGAAAAACAGGAGATCTTAATGTGTTTGAAATTCTGTCACATAGAATAGTTTTAAAATTATTAGCTGGATATAAGTCTTGACACTTTGGCCTGAGTTATAATTTTTTTCAAGAATATATTTAGTGATTTTCTAAATCCCTTTTTTAAGTTAATTACTTTGTATTATTCTCAAATAAAAACTTTCCTTCACTAGCTATCTGTATATATTAAGATAAAATTCATACAGAAAATATGGAATAAATATTTAATTCTTTCCCAGTATTATGCATTGTAATATCAATGCCACAAGAGCCTTGATGTATGCATAGAGTTGTTTGTTGGCAATTTTTTCTTTGGAGTTATGAGTAGCTGTCTCTTCTAGGTCACTGTGTTTTTGTCAGATGCAAGATGTACTTTGCCAGTAAAATTTGGCTAAAATAAGGGGTTTGCTGGAGTCAGTCTTGTTTCATATACTAATTTCTGAATTTAAAAAAAGCTAATAATTTCATTAATCAAAGGGCTATCGTGCTGTATAATCTTCATCTGGACCATAAAAAATCTATTCAGACAAACTAGATAGTCTCAGCAAGAGAAGAAAAGTTTGTAAATAAAAAAATGACATCAGTGGGATATTGACATGCCAGCTCAAAAATAGTGACTTTGTCTTAAGAAATGGCATGAAAAGTGGTGCCTGAGTGGTGCAGTCAGTTAAGCTTACTGCTCAGGTCATGATCTCACAGTTCATGAGTTTGAGTCCCCACTTTAGGTGAGCAGGAACCCCACATCGGGCTCCTCACTCTCTCTCCCTCTCTCTCTCTCCCTCTCTTGGCCCCTCGATCACTCATGCTCTCTCTCAAAAAAAGAAAAGAAAAGGAAAAAAGAAATGCCATGAAAAAGAGTTTTGCCATATACATTCAGAAGTGACTAAACAAAATTGCCCCCATAATATGTACTGAGTGGGCAAAATATATGTCAATTTGTTTAAGAATTGTATAGATATTAGAGGGAGGACATGCTTTTAGATATTTTAACAAAATTATTCTATTTATAGTTTTCAAAATGTTAGTTTCTATTATATTAAATATTAGCTTCTATTTTGAAATGGCACCATGTAGTCTAAACATACTGTTCTATTATCAATAGCCACTTGATTTTATTAAGTTCTCAAGAATATCTAGGTTAGCAACATCCTATACCTACACTTGGGTCAAGTAAGTGCAAATATCTAACAGAAATCAATAAAGAACATGACATATGGAACCATTACTTTTCCAGTTACAGGTGATTATGTTCAGAAAAGAATGCAATAATTCCTTTAATGGTAACTCTACTTAAATTTCCATTTTCCACCTTTGTCTCTTGCCAGAAGCATAATAATTATTCCAAAACTGGGCTATGTAATAAATGTCTGGGAATAGTTTACTTGCTTGAGCTGTTTCCCATACAAAGATATAGAACATATGGTATTCCACCATCTGGGTCCTTTAAATGTGACTTTTCCTAGTTCTCCACCAGAGTTAGCCCCATGCCCTGAAATACAATAATGCAAATAATAAGATATTATTTCACCTTTGGCTCAACCTATTATTCAAAGAGCCTAAGGAAGTCAATTAAACTATTCATTTTAAGTAGGGCTGAATAAAATGCTGTGTTGGAAAATAATGCAGCAAGTGCATTTGTATTTTAAATTTCTACAACTATTACCAGAGTATTAGGAGTTTACAGCTTGATGGTAATCCTCCAACAAGAAACAAGTAGAACGGGATATCTAGGAATCAAATGGTCACATTTTAACCTGTAACCTGGGAGGGTGATGAAAGCATATTAAGAATTTTTAAAAATTCAAATACTAGCAGTTGTGGAATATTGTACAAAGTATAAGCTCAGTAGGCATCCACATAGATGGATTTTCATTCATGTGAATGAAAAGCTAAAAGGAGTTTGCTGTGGTGGTTTTTGTATTCAAGTAGGATGTGCTCAGCCAAATTTGCTGAGAAATTTGGTCTGACCAACCTGGATGCCTAATAAATAGGTCGAGCATGTGGAGATAAGTGGTCAGCCTAGTGAATGGAGGTATAGCCTGGAAATTACAGAGGGCAGACATTCTAAGTTCTGGAATGTATAACACTGTGTATAGTACATTATATGATGTACTCTTGAAAATGAGAACCCTTGTTCTTCTGGATACTTCTTTGTGGACAATGGCCCTAAAAATGGACTTTCTTGAGTTTCTCTCCTGATCCTCATTCCAGGTCCAGACTGAACATGTTTATGCCTAATCTACCAAGCAGATTATTTTCTTGAAATTCTCACCTGGTTTTACCAGGCAACCACCAGAGCTCTCACAAAGAGACATCACAATGGGTCTAACATTGTTCCTCAAGAGTTTGCTATGACTTACAGAGCTCTCCTGTGATCTGGCCCCAGCCTCCCTCATCTCTACTTTGTGTTACCCTCCAGCTATGCTGGATTTCAGTCAATCTCTAAAATACCACAGGAAAGTTCCCTTCTTTTCCCTCTACCCAAAATGCTTCTCCCAAGTTCTCTGCATGTTCAAGTTGGTCTCATTCTTCAGATCTTGGCTTAAATCCAACTCTTCAGAGAAGGCTTTCCTGAACACTAGGTAGAGTGCTTTTCCTTCAGCTAGAAAGGGATCTGTCTCCATGAGGATCTATAACAGCAAGCCATCACTCTCTTGATTATGGCTTTTGTCACGTGTGTACTGTTGGTTTTCCTCACTGGAATGTAAACTGGTCAGGGAGAAGTTCTGTCTAGTTCATTATTACCTCCCTAATGCCTAGTACAACCTGAACATGAGAAGCCTCAGCATAATGTTGTTAAATAAGTAAGAGAAGATTTCATAGTGAAAAAATGGAAAGATGAGAGAAGGACATGGGGACAGTGAAGGACAGGAGAGAATAAGAGTGAGAGGTTGATTTCCTTTGCATCATTTTTAAACTCTTAATTTTCTCTCACAACCTAAGCAGATGAGATGAGGTAGTATAAGCATACCCCAGGATTCTTTAGGGATAGAACTATAGAATGTGACCTTAGGAAGCCAAGGAAAGTAAGAGGAGAATGTCCAAAATGCCACAAAAATAAGTCTTCAGATACTCTATAAGAACTAACCAAGCCTCTTGACACACTCATAGACCGGTTACCTTAACCATCTACTCTGTTTATAAATTGGGAAATTCAGCTACCAGATTAAAGCATAAACATCTTAAGTGTGTTTACTCAAATGACTAATGAAAATAGAGGACAAAATCTGGAACACAATTTGTTAGAAGAAAGAAAGACAGTAAAAAGAATGCTTATTATACCCACATTATCAAACCTTGGGGAATGAGGTAAGATTAGAGATGTAAATGTGAGAAGGTGAGTTAGAGCTCGAGCCAGAATACGGCTGAGCTAACCCTGGGGTGATGTGTGGTCATATCCCCTCAATTACAGAACACCTACCATCATCCTGTGGGTTGGTTCAGGAGTTCCAGGACCTTCCATGAAGCTGTGTTATACAGTGTACCAGTGAGAATGACTGTTTCCACAGATAATGAGGATGGAACAGCTTTTTCCTGATGTCTATTAAATGGAACGTGGACTGTAAAACAACAGCGACAAAAAGAGAATAGACAATGTAAGCATTTTCCTATAAGCACAAGGATCACATTTGTCCCTGCCAAGGGCTCAGAGTCAGTCTGCATTGAGCAGCAGGCTGAAATCCACTGAGCAGACAGCTGCGGCTGGCCTGGAGCCCACCATGGACCTGAAAAGAATAAGCCCTACTCCATTCAGGGCTTAAAATAAAGCTGACTCACCACTTTGGACATACAGAGTGTGTCAGCCTGGGGAGGGCTGAGGTCATTGCTTGAGATCATCTCAGGTCGGACAGCAATAAAGGCCTTCAGAAGATATGTTAACCAAGCCACAAACTATATTATTACTCCAGTTTATCAATTTGATTATTGACCTGCTTACTATGTAAAAGATGGATAGGTACATTTTCCAGAATTATTTTTCCTTCCTCAGAAAGTTAAGGATGACTCTCCAGACCAAAAATATTTCTAGAATGACACTTTCTGAAGAGAATGTAGAGATCTCCTTGACCAATGTGTTTGTGGTCCTAAATATCTAGGGATAGGCAGGACTCGAGGATCATTATCAGGAACCCCTCTATTTCTGTTCCCTGATGCCCCAAGGTGGTGGCAGAACTTCAAGAAAGAGAAAATATGAGACCATAGCTTTTAAAAATAGCCAAATAATGTAATTACAAAGGTTTTCTGGGATGTAGCTCCGAGATCCATCTTCCTTTTTGACAAAGGATACTTAAACACATATAATAATTCACCATATACAAAGACTGTGTGTCATCAGAAACAATTTATGAAGCAGTAGGAGGTTGTATGTGGCAGTATATTAAACACTTCTCAAATACATAAACAGTTGGGGTTTTTTTTTTTTCATATGCAAGTAACTTAAGTTTTCTATTAGTCATCTCATGAACTTCAGAGGAAATTGGACACCATATAAATGATATGGAAGCACTGGAAGACATTGAAACAACAAATGAATACATCTAAGAAACTGGATAACATTTTAATGATGTGTATTTTGTTATAGGCTGGTTCTTTGAAAATTGGCAAACTACTTCTGTTTTTAACAGAGGGATCCAGATGGACCAGAATGTTCCAAGTTCTTTCTATTTATTTTTATCATTTCATTTATTAAGTAGTTGTTGACATCAACTATTTGCCAGACACTGTGCTAAGAGCTAGATGAATAAAAATTAAAAAGAGACAAGACCCATGCCCCTATGCAAAGGGTTACCAAAGGAAGCAGACTAATTTGCATGTTTAATTCTGTAATTATGTCTATGAAAAGTGCCTCTGCCCAAAGAAATAGGTGGCATTAAAAGAACTTGTAGCAGGATATCCTAACATGCTGGAAGATCAAATGAGGGTTCTCTGATGAAGTGACATTACTCTTAAGTTCTGAAGGGTGAATAGTTATTAGATAAAGAAGGAGAGGAAAAGCATTCCAGGCAAAGGAAGAGCATGTGCAAAGGACTTGGGATGGAAAGAAGCTTAGCAAATTTAGTAAGTGAAAAACTACCAAAATTCTGGAACATCAAAAGCCAGAAGGGAAGTGATGGGAGATGAAGGTAACCAGGATCTTGCTGATTTTTTATCTTAACACTTTGGGATTTAAAAGTCATTGGGAAGGTTTTAAAGTATTAGTTAGATACACTGGAATGCTAACATGAGAAATGTATTAAAACTTTTTTTTCGCTATTTAAAGGAAATGAACTGACAAAGGAATAAAGTATGTAAAGATGTACTTAGCAGCTATTGCAAAAGTGCAGAAGAGAGATAATTGTAGTATTGAACGTGAGTGGTAGTAGCAGTAGAAATGGAAAAAGTAAGTTACTCTGCGTTAGAATGAAGAGTGTTTGATTTACCTGGCACACAGGTGGGCTTCAATAAATATTTGTTGAACAAACGAATGATTAGTTGTGCATTTGGGAAGAGAGAAAAATCAAGAATACGTCTTCTTACATGGGTCTAATTGAGAACTTTAAAACATAAAGTTGTTCTCTCTTCAGTGCTGTCCATGGAACCAGCAGCATTAGTGTCACCTGAGAGCTTATTAGAGGCTCAGAATCTCAAGGCCACAAGGAATGGGGCCTTTAATGAGATCCCTAGGTGATTTGTAAACACATTAAAATTTAAGAAGTGTTCCAAAGTGAGGCAGCATTGGAGCTGAGAGATACACAAAGAGAGCAGGAAAGAATCAAAACCAAAAGGCAGAAATACAGGGAGTATTTAAATTATATATGGATCAAGAATAAGAACCTATTAAAGATGGGCTTGAATGTATAATTAGGTTAGACTCCTTACAGAAACTCATCACCCAAATAACCAAGTTAAATTTTCTAATTCTACAGTGTGATAATACAGTGCTAGTGATGACTATTTCCCTGCCTAATAACAAAAGTAATAATAATAACTATGATAATAATAAATTATAACAGGAAGTCTTATATTACTTGATGGTTTTTTAGTGCTTGCTTTTACATACTCTTTCTGTTGGAAAAACCCTTACGAGTATGGGAGGCAATGGCATTTTTTAATGGTGTGTGTAAGAAAATGTTGAAATTCTTTACTCCCGTGTATCTTGACAGAGGCTAATTTAAAAATAGAAAACAAGATCAATACTGAAGGTATACATAATAACCTCATAAAATCTGCATTCCCTGTGTATACGACAAATCATGTTGGCCATTTCTATAGAGCAGGCACAGAAATATTGGAACATAGAAGAGACGTGTATCCCGCATGACTGTTGCTATGTCATTATGAATCTTGATAGGAAGAAAATGCCAAAAATAGGTCTGAGCTACACTCTAACTCTAAGTACCACACAACAAAGGTTACTAGGCTGCTCACCATTATGCACTAGATCAGTTCCACATACCCCCAAAGTATAGGAGGTGGGGGAGGGAAGCCACAGAATTTCACGTATCTTTAATATATTGCCAGAAAGAGATGCGGTTCACTTGTGCTCGATGGCTCTTGAGGTTACGGAACATCATTCTTTTCTAAAGTTCCAGTTGGCAGTTGCTTTCTCTCAGTCTCATCTGCTCCCTTGTGTTTATTTTATATTCATGCACACGACAGCAGAGTTACCGAATCAGCCTGTGCAGTCTTGCAATTATTGTTTTCAGAAAAACGCACATGACAGTTATTAGAGCCACAACTGACTAACTCGAAGCAGTCACTTAATATTAATATCATGTGTGCATAACTTGAAGAGGACACAGAGAGGAGCAGCAAGTATGTTGTAAGGCCTAAAAATTTGACCTGGACAGAAAAAATGAAAAGAGTGACTTGTTTGACCTTGACAACAATAGTCTGGAAGAGAAATCAGAAGCCTAAGAATATAGATAAACAGGTTTGAAAGGAAGAAGCTCTAGGACTTGGTCAGCAGAGGAACCAAGGGACACAGTCGAAAGAAGTTTTAATGGCCACAGCAGCAGTGGAAGGTAAACATTTCAGCGAGTAGAGAATCCAAGGTAGTATTGCTAATACCAAGCTTTGGGCTTTGGTGTTCCTGAATTTAAATCCTGGATGTTCCAGATTAAAATTAAACTGACCAGAAAACTGTGAATGGAGGGAAAGTGTGCACTTCTGGTTCTTTAATTGTTTGGAAAGGGCTAGAGCGTGAAATGTGGGAATCCGATTAATTGAACGCTCTTAAGGTAGAAGATGGGAACACATAACCTTAACCTCTGTATTGATTCTGGCAATTACTTGGTAAATTCACTATTTTCTGACTTAGTGCCTCCTCCCCTTTCTTGAGGGCACCTGCCCTGAAGTCACACCACCTGGGTTTCAGTCCTGTGTGGGAATATTTACCAGCTATTCATTCTCTTGAAGTCTCAAGTCTCATACTTGTAAAATAGAAATAATGAGAGTACCTGTCTTATATGAGTTTTGAAGTTTCCAGACTGATTGGCGTATCATAAACTCCCAATAAATGTAAGCTGTCTGCATTGTTATTCCAGGCCTGTGCAGAGCACTCTCTAAGGTCTATGAAGAAGTCAGAGATGAATCCAATAATGAACCTGAACTCGGAGAGCATTTAGAATCAAGTGCAGGAAAGACATGGATTCAGATGGCCAGACTAAAGAAGAGTAAATCTGCCTTAGGAAAGACACGGGTAATAATCTGAGCATTTAAAGTAGAGAGCTGACTTTTCAAGTGTGGAGGAGGACGACTCGGGGGCGCACTTTGAGGAGGCGGTGGTATTTAAGGTGGATTTAGAAATACAAAGAGTTCCACCTCCTGGAGACGGCTGTGTGGCAGAAGCGGTGGAGGTAGCGTGGGGTGATGCATTCCTAGCTAAGAGAATATGACAGGCGTTCATTCTGCAAGGTTTTCGGCTTCTAATGCTGACTTGAAGATTTGTTTCAACACATTTTCCAGCCTAAGATATTCCAACTGTTGGCTAAATCTTCAGCAGTCAGCCGGCCGCCCACACACCAGCCTCAAAAGTAGTGACATACCAATTGCTAAGAACAACCATTTCAATGAAATACCATGGCCTAACATCACTACAACCCTCATGAGTTTTCATTCTTACTCCATTATGGAGTTTACTTCCAAATTTTATCATTTAATCATCCACATTGTGCAAGAACAGTAGTTTATTCATGATTGTTAAAAGGGAAGAAAAACCTCAAATATTCAAAACAACCTATTTGGATTCAAACCGAGTACAACACTCACAGTGTATCTTTTGGGAACTGATGTTTTATTTCATACTTTGATTAAAATTAAAATGTAGAAAATCATGAACATCAACAAATTAAAGATGCTAGAAAAGAATGGATTCATTTTCTGAGACACGTAGAATTTATTGGGATTAAAATACTAGAGGGAAACATTCTTGGCAAAATACAGTCTAGATTTTCCTTCAGGCAGTTAGTTTGGAAACTTTTGCATGGCTTTAAGGGGCCGACTCTGAGACAGAGTTGCTTTTTTTTTTTCTTCTCACCTCCTGCTTCCACATAGAGTATTTAAAAATTGAGGCGCCTTGGTGGTTCAGTTGGTTAAGTGGTCGACTCTTGATTTTGGCTCAGGTCATGATCTCACAGTCTGTGAGTTCAAGCTCTGCACTGAGCTCTTTGCTGACAGTGCGAAGCCTGCTTAGGATTCTCCCTGTCCCTCTCTCTCTGTTCCTTCCCTGCTTGTACTCTCTCTCTCTCTCTCCCAAAGTAAATAAATAAACTTTAAAAAAATGTTAATATACATATGTTTATATAAATTAAATCTGTTACATGTGTGCATCCCAATAAAAAGCTTAATTGTATAGCATGGGGATTTAAATTCTTACCTCTACCAAGAGGGCTTTATTTTTTGAAACATTGCTGATTATTAGCTAGTCAGAAGTGGGCACAAGAAGGGGGGGGGTGGCATCATTTTGCAATCTGACCCATCATGGAGAGAAAAGATTGAGAAAAAAGATGGAGAGAAAAGACTGAGAAAAAGAAGCAAGTACATATTAAGATAGCCCACACTGGGAGGCGCTCACCCCCTCCTCTGGGATGTCCAAATGAATCAAGTATGCTTCCCTGAATCCCATGGAATTGGCAAACAACTAAACTCAGGTTCTCGGTGAAACTGTTAACGTTGTCCGTAAGCAATGGCACACCCCCTTTCTTTGGAATGAATTGAAGTTTCCTCTGAATTAGAATATCCCACATTATTCAAAATTAAACCTACTGCACAATCCCATTTCCTATGATAAAAATCAAGTTTATCATCTCATCAGAACTGATAAGAATTGAATCTAACTGAATGCAGAATCCCCTGATTGGGTTACATCTTTACTGATTTATAACACCATCTCTCCTGTTTCTAGTCGAGACACAATTTTATTTTTATTTGTTTTAATAAAGGAAGATTTTCAAAGAATTGCTTAGGTAGGACAATGTACATATTTATAAGGAAGATCATGTCTCGGGAAACACATTTTGTGTTTGTGTTGTCATAAGCATTAAAAAATACTTGTGTGAGGCTGGACTGTGTATTGTGGACAATGGAAGCTCTTAGTCTTATCTGTATGCCATAGGAGCTGATAGTGAGTGAGTGTGGTATACGTAAGCCTTTCTTCACACATTAAAAGTGATAGCTACATCTGAACTCACATTTTCTAAGGAAAACCACATTGAGAATCATCACATTGTAGCAGCATCCTGAGGTTTTTCGAACACGGGTGAGGACAAAATTCTTCACTGGGGATTTCATTTTATAAAAGTATCAATGAATTCTAACTTCTAGGTCATGAGAAATGCCAAGTACTGAAAAAGGAATGCTTTGCATGTATATGTCAAAGAGAAGACAAAACAGTATTTTTTTTCCATTGCAACCAGAAGACAGTTACCATGTACAGTGGAGAGAAAGTGAACTTTAGAGTCAGAAATAGTTTGAACCCCAGTTCTGCAACTTACAAGAATCTCTGAATTCCAGTTTCTTAAACATCTAAGGTAGAAATAATAATAATGCCTATTTTAAAGCTAGCTGTGGACACTAGATAAGATCGCCTGTGCATCCAAGGTGGTTCTGGGTTTTACAAAACCATAGGCACTTTGGAGTCTCATTAAGCATAACAATACAGAGGTGCCTTGGTGGCTCAGTCAACTGAGCATCTGGGTCATGATCCCATGGTTTTGTGAGTTTGGGCCCCTGTCGAGGTCTGCGCGGACAGTGCAGAGCCTACTTGGGATTCTCTGCCTCCTCTCTCTGCCCCTCCCCTACTGTCACTCTCTCCATCTCTCTCGAAATAAATAAATAAACTTAAAAAATAATAACAATATAGATTTCAGTATCTCTTGCCCAGCCCCTCATAAAGGAGGACTTACAATTTATCCAAGTCTCACCCAGTTACTTCTTCATATCCCCAGAGAGATCTCCCCCAAATATTTAACACACCAGTTCTTTCCTTCGTCAGTTTCCTCTGAGCATGCCAGGACAAGGTCTACACACGTGCTTAGAGTGTTGGCTTCCAGTGCCGCCCAAACGGGACACTCCAAGATAGATGAGCCACTGCCTTTCCCTGAATCCTCACTGGACCGAAGCCAGGATGAGATCCACCCAGAAGTGAGAAGAGAGTCTCTCTTTCTTATTCTGTGTCACACCATGTCACCCGGGCCCAAAAGCTGCTTGTGCCACCCTGGTTTTCAGAGTCACCCCAAAACCAGTTTCTTCACCTTTTGCGTATGGCTTTGCTCTCCATAGGCTCAAAGTGATGTAACCAAACCATGGACGGCCAGTTGTGAGACTATTCTGTACCTCAGTTTCCTCCTGTGTTAGTAGGTATTATAATAATATCTTCCTATACATGTTGTCATAACCAAATACATTAATGTATGCAAAGGGCACATTGTGAGTAGTATATCAATGTCAAGGATTATTAGAACTTTTATTATTCTCAGGATTGTTCTAGAATGTAGACCCTGGGAACAAGAGGAAATTGTTGGAAGAGGTTAAAGGATGACTCAAACTATTTAATTTTATTTAATGAAATATGAAAAGGAGACGTGACTTAAACTATACCCCCATGCTGGTATAGTATAATTACTGCCAATCAGAAGATAACAGTTTCAAAAAATATAGTGTTCTGGGAACATAGAGGAGAAATTAATTTGTTCTGGGGATGCTTAAGGGAGGAGGGAGAGGACTCACATTGGAGTTAGTGTTTCCAAGAGGCTTGGAAAAAATAGTGTGACTCTGAAAGAAGAGAAGATGAGATGGTTAAGCCAGACTGACAGCAAGTCATGACTATAGAAACAGCATGAGCACCAAGCACACGTGCGAACAGTGAGGGCGCACAGGGTAATGGAAGAGGGGAAACAGAGTGCTCTTGCTTGAAAATAAGCTGGGATTTTAGGTGATACGGAATAGCATGCTTAAAAGTTTAGATCTTTTTTTAAGGGAAGGAAGAAACATGAAAAGTTTTTGTAAATAGAGCCCTTGACCACTTTAATATTTTTAAACAAAACTTACTTTCAGACAGTATGTTCAAAAACCCTAAAATTGTTTTTTATGTTCTAAATATATGTTTGTACCCCATTCAACATGTAACCTTTTGAGGGTAGTGGCTGCTCAGTGTCTAATTTATGTCAGCATCTTAGCACAGGAATTTAAACAGTAGTTTTATTGCCTTCCACACATTACTTTACAAACAAACATTACCCAAAAAAGATTCTGAGATTAGTGACAACGAGCAAGATCTCATGAACTAATAAACTTGAGCTAAAGATGGGAATCATTAGGCTAAACATAGGGACTCACTGAACCTAAGCTTATTGACTACATTCATAATTAGGAAGGAAAAAAACAAAGTGAAAGGATGTGCATGATGTTAGTTATAAAATTTTAGCAACCCTTTCTAGAAGGTGCACTGTAATTAGGAATTTGGGATCAATTTTTAGTCCTCCAGGGAGAGATTTTCCTTATAATACAGAATTCCATTGGTGGCCTGCACATTTTTAACTTTGGTAAATTTTCAGGAATATCATCATGTAAGAGAAAAGATGACTATCTGATGACATTGTTTTAGAATGTTAACTTGAATAGCTATATGGCTAAGGGAAGAAACAACCTGGGTAAGGCCAGAATTCTGTGTTACAACCCAGATTAAAGATGATGGAGATCTAAGGCAAAGGCAGAGACAATAAAAAGAGAGTTCATAGCAGCTGCTCGAGGAGATAGAAAAGAGAGCCAGGAAGGATAACCTCCTGCAGTATCTCTCTCTACTGCCCTATACTGTCAAAGTTTAACTCATGACCACTGTCAAAGGAAAAAATAATTAAAGGGCCCAGCTCCATTTTCACAGAGCAGGCAAAAAGGTGTACACTTAGAGCTGAGAAAAAGGAATTGATAACGGTCACAATTAGCAATGAAAATCTAACAAAAAATTTACAGTAGCAATTATAATTTATTTTAATACAGTCTCTTTGAAATCAAGAACAGGACAGAAATTCCAGCTATTACTGCTTCTATGCCACATTCAGCTGGAGGATCTAGTCAGTACAGTAAGACAGGAAATGACACAAAGCATATTAGCATTGTGATCAAAGGAAAGAAAATTCTAATATTCATATGAGAATCATAAAGAATACGATAAGTAATTAGAAAATTAGAATTTATAGGGAATTTAACCTAGGCTGCCAGACTAAGGGTTCATATTTTTAATTGCCTTAATATGTTGTCCTTTTAAATAATATTCAGAGGCAATTCAGGCTTTAAATATTTGTCTGTGGCACATTTTCAGATTCATGCTACTAAGGCTGGAGGAAATACTCTGAATATTCTCCATGGATATAGAAGTTCATTAAACCTCCATTAGTACACAAACACACACATAGATACAATGTTCACAACATACAATAAATATAGCAAGGAAAGGACTTGGAAATCAGATTACAGTACCCAGGAGACTGTGGCCTGACTTTGATTCCACCTGGATATCTGATGCAGTGCTTAATTTTATGGCTGAGTTTTAATATGTAAGTGAAACATCCAATGAATATTCACTGAACACTTGTCATTGGTCAATCTTTTCAGATGCTCTGAAAATAGCTATAAAAATAGCCTAAATCCTTGCTCTCTTCAACTCACATTTAGACTGGAAAAGCACTGTGAAGAAAGTATAACAGAATGAGATACTAAGAGTGTCTTGGTGAACTTAGCAAAGTCTTTTTTTCCTTCAGAACAACTCAATATATATTGGAGTGCTATCATCAGTCTCATGAGTTTACATTCTGGTTACAAAGCTAAGTTTGATAAAGCATCCCTTATCCAAATTAACATTCCAGTTCATCACTTTCAAGATTATGCAATGCCTGATGGGCTCTTGAAAAAGCATACTTTGATCTGTAGGTGTGGCCCACCACTTATAAGCTGTTTATGAGAGCTACAAAATGGGAATGTTAATAACAAATGATAATAGATCTCTCGATACATATCATAATGTATAATCTCTTAATGCAGTCATCAGAACACATTTAAAGTACTAGGAGCACTGTTCCTAGAAGATAGTATTCAACAATTATTGATGATAAGAGTGATTACTTTTCTTTTTATTAAAAGTCATACAACTTGAATCACAAGAAGCCATACAGCTTATTCTATCAAAAACATGTAGCCAATCCAATGACATACCTATCTGGTAGTCACTGAGCTGGGTGAATGAATTTGTTGGTCTACATCCAATTAAAATCTAAAGGATTTCTGTTAAAGAAATCATTAAAGCTAGGGAAACAGAGTTCTACATGTTTCTCACCATTGGGTGTAGGCTTTCCAGACTTAGTGGAAACACATTTGTGGGCAAGTTTACATAGACCTGTAGTTTAGATTTACACTAAACTATACTTTGCCACACTACCAGGACAGAAAGCCAAAGCTGTAAGTCAGCTTTGTATGGGAAATGCTTACATATTTACTCCAATGAACAAATTAAAGGTGATTCCAGAGGTTTTAAGGGAAAGAGGAAAAAAAAGTCCTAGTAATCCCTATGTGGTAATCATTTCGGTGAGAGTATAGTTAAGACTGTAGAAGTTACCTCATGAATCTTTTGCCAATAGCAGATACTAGAGAACAGGTACTGGTCTCAAAATAAAATTGAAGAGAGAGAGAGAGAGAGAGAAAGACAAAGCAAAGGAATGAGGAAGGCATGGAGAAGGATGAGAGAAAGAGAGATTCCTTTAGTTCATGATAACGGTTCATTTGTCATCTTCCTCTTAGAGCTGCTGCTGAAGCATCATCATCGATGGAATTCTTTTCCTTTCCTTGTAACACCCCTCACTCTCTTTCTCCTCTTACCCTCCTCTTTCTATAGCCCTTGAATTCTCTCTAAACTAGGTTTCTTCTGTTCGCTTATTTCCTATTTGTTAATAGAAAGGCATTGTCCAGTTCAGCAGAGGAGCTGAATATCAATGCTGTGCTCTCTTTCCCTATGTGAATAATACAACACAAGCAAAGCTTTGCATAGGAAGAGGGACAAAGTAACCTGTCTAAGAAGTTCTTTCTGGATGGAAGGATTTGGATAAAGATTATTCTTCTGTTTTTAATCTTTAGAAACAGGCTATAGTAGTATTCTCTAATAGTACCTTAGTGATATCTCTAGCCCTAGGTAATATTATATATAAAATATAGAATCACAGAGTTGTGGCAGGTAGCCTCGTTATTCTACCTGTCCAGGAGTTCTTCTCATTCTTTTTTTTTTTTTTTTTAGTTTATTTATTTATTTTGAGAGACAGAGAGAAAGAGGGAGCACGTGTGCTTGCAAGCCAGCAAGAGACAGTGAAAGAGGGAGAGGGAATCCCAAGCAGGCTCTGCACTGTCGGTTCAAAGCCCGATGTGGGGTTCGATTCCATGCACTGTAAGATCATGACCTGAGCTGAGATCAAGAAATGGACGCTTAACCCACTGAGCCACCAAGGCAACTCTGTTCTCATTCTTAATCGCATCTTGATTTGCATTCTAGGAGTTGTCCTTTCCCCATTGTGTATAGTCTTGGTGGGAAGTAGCTTCTGCTTTCTATTACAGAGTCATGGGGAAGAGATAAACCCTCTCCACAGCCCTGTGCGTGCAGTGGGTGTAATGTGATCTAAGCCAGGCCAATGAGATACACTCTCCCTGGACCTGAGTAAATGATGCAAAGATATGAGTCATGGCCAGAGGTTATTCTTTCCCACTGTAGGGCTGACAAGTTACCTAAATTCCTGCTGTATGCCATTCCATCTGTGAGTCCCAGATGTGATCCAAGTAAACTATCTTGCTTAAAATAGCCACAGTACATTTTGGTAGCTTATAGTCAAAAACTGAATTTTATAGAGCTCTTGGGAAATTCTATCTTAGGAAAGATATAAAAAGGTAAGCGGTCATCTGGAAAATGAGGTTCAGAAACACTAACCCTGTGCATGTACATCCATCACTCTCCCAGGAAGACTAACAATGGATTTGGAGCACACAGTGGTTTTATCAATAGAGGGACATTCAGACATCCACACGTATGGACTAGGGTCCCTGTCTTGGGTAAGGGAAGTCACACTCAACAGGGAAAAGAAAAGTTGATTCTCAAAGAACAAAAGAAAACTTTTAAAAATGTTAGGGTGCCTGGTTGGCTCAGTTTGTTAAGCATCCAACTCTTGATTTCAGCTCAGGTCACGATCTCGTGGTTCATGGGTTCGAACCTCACAATGGACTCTGTACTGATGGTGTGGAGCCTGCTTAGGGTTCTGTGTCTCTTTCTCTCACTGTCCCTTTCTGACTCATGCTTGTTTTCTCCCTCTCTCCCTCTCTCTCTCTCTCTCTCTCAAAATAAAGGAATAAACTTTTAACAAAATGCTAAGCAAAGTGTACAGAGTATGATAAAGCATTTTGGAGTTACTAAAACCTAGCTTTTTGTTAATGAAATTCAAACTGGTATATATAACCAATAGAATTGAGAAGAATACATATAAAAGCCGAGTTGAAGTTGTGTTTGTTTGTTTGTTTTACCCTAAAATTGCTTTAAAAAATCAGGGCTGAGTCAGGAAAAGAAAAGCATGCAAAAGAGCAGTAAAAACACAGGTTGGGTAGCTTTGTGCAGAGGCACCTCATGCCATCTTCTCCATATTGTCCCACTTCCAACAGAGATTTAGTAAGATTACAGGGCAGATGATATGTTCCCAGGCCCTGAGGGAGCCTAAGGAGGTGCGAAACCTTGTGACCCTGACACCAGAGGCAGTTGTAGCGGAAGGAGTAGACAGCACTACAGTGTCTACGCAGAAGAGCTGGGTGTGCCTCCTCCAAGTTTTTATGGTAACGGAGAGAATCAGAAAAATTTTCCAGTCCTTTGAAAGGTACGGAGGTGTCCCAGAGAAGGTTAACTTCTCTTAGGACCTAAAAGGATGCAGTATGCATGGACCTATGCCTGCAACAACACATGGGAACTTGACTTCTCCACAGATGCCAGTGGAGATAGAGATGAAATACATTTTAGTGACATCAGTCAAATATCTGACAGAGGTCTTCCATGTTTACCTGCTCAGAATCCATCACTTTCTTATTCTGCTAGAAGCACATTACTTTTCCTTTGTGAAAGCCCTCATCTCCATTCTCTCTCTGAGACTGACCTCAGCCGCTGGTCCCAGAGGTGGACAAGTCACTCAGGCACAGCAGATCGGGGTCAAAGTGATTGGTTCCCAACCGAGTTCATAACAATCCAGAACAATGAGTTATCTTGAAGTATTTTCACTACAGTTACTGAAAAGCAGGTGTTGGTAGGGAGATGCCAATGGGCATCTTTCTGTGTTAAAGTAAAAACACTGCCTGAGAGAGGAACCCAAGGAGAGAAAGAAAGAGATGGAAAAACAGTCTCCTGAAGTCATTATTGAAGGTCTGGATGATCCAGTTCTGCCTGGATCAGATTTATCCCTTGAATATATTTTGATTGTAGGCAATGTATTTTTCTATTGTTTAAGTGAAATTTATTCACTTGAAATGAAAAGAGCCATAATAGGAATAAATTCTCTTTAAAATTAAAAATCAAATTGCAAGTCCTTAGCATGACCTGCCAGGTCATATATCATCAGCTGCTTGCCTGACTCTCCAACTTCTTACTGTGCGCTTAGCCTTTTCTAACCAAACTCCATGCGTACTAGGTTATCCTCTCCATGCTTCTGGCTCTCCCCTCTGTGCTTCACATGGCTCACTCCTCATCCTTCAGGTTCTGACTCAAATATTAAAGAAAGCTTCTCTGACCAAACCTGTCCCCCATCTCCCCACCTCAAACCTCATTTCAGCATCCTTTTTTTTTTTAATGAAAATTATCCATATCTGAAATAAACTTGTCTATTTAGTTATTTACTTACTTTCTTATTGTCTCCCTCCGCCAAACAGAATGTGAACTCCATGAGGACAGGTATCTTATCAATCTTATGCAACCCATAGTGCCTGACCTTTGGTAGGCATCTAATAAATACTGCTGGAACGTATCAGTAAATTTCATTTTTTATATTCAGCAATTACATAGTGCTTGTTACAATACCAGGCACTGTCCTAGAGATTTTATAATTATTTATTTTTTTTAATTTTCATAACAATTCCATAAGGTTGGAATTAGTATTATCTCCATTTGGCCGATGATGAAGCTAAGCTACATGATGGGTGAGCCATATGCTCACGTGGGAGAGCTAAGTAAGGCTCATGCATGGCACCTGGTTCTTGATTCATTTCTCTTGTCCTCTGTGCCATGCTTTCCGAATGACTTTTTGAATGGTTTGATAAACAAGTTGGCTACTAAGAACTGATCTATCTCTAGGTGAGCTGAGAATGCCAAGATATGAATTTAAAAAGTAAGTATTGACCATGGAATCGGTGACTCAGCCCAGATATTAGCCGTGAGAGATCCAGCCTCACTCCTTTAATTGCTACAGCACCATGCATGCTCGGGAATTGTTAATTTGCAGTGGTGAGTTATGAGTGCTTATAAAATATTTTACATGTATTTAATATTGTCATATAACTTTGGTTGGTTGAAAAGATACCAATTAGTTCATTCATGGAGAAAGATGGCAAAGGCTCTCAATGAAGAAAGACCTTCAAGGCATATTTTTACCATTCCTTATGAAACAGCATGATATTTTATAAAGGTTGATCAGCTATTTTATAGTTACTGCTATTGAACTTTTGCAGTGTACTTCAAATCCTACTCCCTAATAATTTTACAATCTTTGTGATCTGACACTACTAATCATCAGGAAACATGATTAATAATAATAGAAAAGATGTTTCTCATTTAACCTTCAAAGCCATTTTTATGTTACCCAACATTAAAAAGCTGTGGGTATATTCATTTCTTTCCATTGAGAACATTAGTCTTCCCTTGTTACAGACAACTTTTTTTTTGTCCTTCTTTGGGTAAAACTTAATCCTGCTGAAATGAGTTGCAGCTGTTGTACAAATTCATATTTTTATACTGATAGGAAGCAGTCAGACATTTCAACTATTCAGTTTTGTTTAAAAGTAAGTTAACAGTTCAGTTCACTCTTTAGAAGACGCAGATGAAGGAATTGTAGAGGAATGTGTTTGTGGCCAACTGAATGTTTGTGATTAAAAATACTTAGGAAGGCAACATGGCCGGACTGGAAAAAACGTTATAAGGTTCTACAGCCTGGGAGAAATTCATTGAGGGAGAATCCACTAATGCTTCAAGTGGTAGCTTTTGACCTCTGGCACTGGTAAATACCAGCCAGTGGTGCACAGGCTTCCCTTCTAAATGACTAACTCTTACATAATTTCCTTTCCTTAACAGTTCCATGAAGTCTCCAATTTTTAGAATTACAGAATCTCACATAACAAGATAAACTCTGATACCAGGCTTCCCTAAACACCGACCATTTGTTTTCTTCTCATATCTCCATTCCTGACTCAGAACCATATTGATTTCCTTTTTGGGGAAATTAGAAAGTATTAGGAAAATTAGTACTTCTCACACTTTCTCTATCTCAGATTTCCCACTAGCAATCCACATCTTACCTAATCTTATTAAATAGTGGTTAAAAGCAAGAGCCGGAGGTTAAACTGATTGGAATTAGAATCCAACCAATGAAAGTCTGTTAGAGAGCAGTCTTGCCACTGAAAAGCTGTCTAACCCAGGGTGAGTTAGAAAAGTCTTCTAAACCTCAGTTTACTCATATATTCAAAATGGATAATATTGCCTCCTTCCAAGAATTTAGGGGCCTTAAAGAAAATAATCTATATTTAATGCAGTATCTAATAATGCATCAGTTGAAAAAGCCAATAGTTACAGGAAATATTAAAAGCTTAACTTACAAACACATATTCAGCTTCACCTCCCAAGTTAGTAAGAGTCAGAACTAATTCAAATTAAGGAAAAACCCAGTGTTTTAAATAGTAATTCAAAACAATATTGGGGTGGCTCATAGAACCCCAGGACTGGGTCTCAGGAAGAATTAGAAGATGAACTTTCTAGCTAGTAAGAATCTCTGTCCCCCTTCTATCAACATTGTGAGTCTCCACTTGATCCTTCTCTCTTCCTCTCTAGTTGATTCCCCTTATCTTGGCCATGTGGTGGAAGCTATGACCATTAACATCTCACAAGGGTCATAAGGTCAGCCATTCAAGAAGGGAAAATTACTTACCTCTTTACATTCCATATCCAAATCGCTGAGGGAAAGCTCTGCTAGTCCAGTTTGGCTCATGAGCCCACAGCTGGTCCAGTAACTGAAGACAAGTTGCTCCTTGCTATAATCCTGCTGATGGAAGGGATTAGTTGTGGGAAGGAACAATTTAGTTTCTAGGAAAGGGGTTTCACAGGTGGACATGAAAATCACCAGCCTTCTCCAACTCTGTCCTGATATCTGCTCATGTTGGGATAAGTGTCTCTGGGAGGGAGAGCTCCCTTCTCCCTGAGTCATTCTTGGTCATCCTGGCTGCCATTGTTGTTGATGCCACTAAATTGCAGGCATGGAGCCCTTCTGCTGTATTATTTTAGCAGCACAACAACTGCCACTGATACAACCTATAGGTTCTCAAAAGTGCTTGTCTGATCCATGTACCTTTATCTCTCTTCACCCTAATGAATTATAGAATTTTGCCACTTAGAAGTAAATTTAGAAAACAGAAAGTGCAAGCGCGCATGCGCGTGTGCGCGCGCGCACACACACACACACACACACACATTTTAAAAATGAGAAAACTGAAGCCAAGATAGATCAAGTCCTTAGCTAATATCACATAGAAAATTAACAAATCAGGATCAGAAGCCAGGTGTCTAGACTTATAGACTAATCCTCTTCCTAAACTAAGTTGATTATTTCTTATTCACCATCAGCACTCATGATCCAGTCCTTTCTCTACAGGATACAGTTGTGTCTGGATCAAGAGCATTGTTCTTCAATAAGGGTAGCTGCCTTTACCAGCCCACTCTGATTATGACTTGGCTGATTGTATCTGACTTCAGCAAAAGCAGCTGCTGCACATGGCTGTGAATTTCACTTCCTTTTAGCTTAGGGACAACAATCTTACCTGAAGGAGATTTAAATTATAGATTGATAGATTGTAATCATTTATCTTTATAATTCATTTTTCCTTCATAAGTTCCTTATTATTAGTGCATAATATTAAGAAGGTAAATATCCCATTAATGACACTTTTAAAAGATATTTACAGGTGAAGAAAGCAAAAAATATATACAATAATGAAGAGTTTGATGACATTTTGAGATTTATTATGACTATGCCTGTGCCTTTGAAGTAATTTTCAATTTTTGCCCATTTCTAGACAGAAAGAGATCAATGAATGTTTCCTAAAGAAAAGAAAAAAAGAACACTTGTAGAGAGGGCCTAAAGGCCTTCCTTTCATCTACTTTTTGGTGATTCTTCAAATACATCTAAATATTATGTATTTGAAAAAAAGTAAGGATAATTCTATAATGACTGTCCAATGCCAGATATATTTACGTCATGATGCACTGAGCTTCATGATTAGTTATTTATACTTTATATATACTACTTCCTATTGACATAGTACCTGTATATCTTTCCTCTTCTCATATATAGTTCATATTTATTGTTTTTGAATTATCAGAATAATACTCTAATTTTTTAAAGCCCTCTTTTCTACTGCAGTCCATGAGGTTCTATAGAAGATGTCTCTACCCTTGGATCCAAGGGGTGGCATGTAACCAAGATATAGCCAGCATAGAGCACTTAAGTTGCCTGGTCATGGTGATAGGCTCAAGAATAAGCATGTGTCCCAATCGCAGCCAATCAAACTCAATTTTAAGACATTTGTTGGAATCCTTGGATAGAATGTGGAAAAGATCAATTGTAAGTTACAGCTAGTGGCAACTGCCAAGAAGAGAGTCTTTCTGAGACTTGAGCCAACGCAGAAGAATGCCAAAGGGAAACAAGAATAGAATAAGATGGAGTTCAGTTGATATTGATTGAGCCTCTAGCTCTAGCCATGCATGAAACTTGTTTGTTTTTTTAACTTAAGACAGTTTTAATTATTTTTATCTGTCACAGCTGGAAGAATCCTAACCAATTCTATGTAAAAACTTCTTTTACAAAGCTCCATCTCATAAAAGCACTCTTTAGTGGGGCGCCTGGGTGGCTCAGTTGGTTAAGCATCCGACTTTGGCTCAGGTCATGATCTCCCTGTTCGTGGGTTCGAGCCCCATGTCGAGCTCTATGCTGACAGCTAGCTCAGAGCCTGGAGCCTGTTTCAGATTCTGTATCTCCCTCTCTCTCTGACACCCCCCCCCCATGTTCTGTCCCTCTCTGTCTCAAAAATAAATAAACTATTTTTTAAAAAGCACTCATTAGTGTATCTATCACAATTTTAGAAAAATAGAATTTATTGGAAAGGGTACTTGGAAACAGTGCAAGATTCCAAAATGGAGGATGTTTTCCAAAATGAAAAGACTTACAATTAAATTTAATGGGTTGATACCAGAACTTGAATTTTTAAAAAGTAAACTATAGTAATCAAGATAGGAGATAAGCACACCTTATCTGGTGGAGAGAAAGAAATGAGCAATGTAGATGCTGAAGAAAAGCACATCAGTACTTAGAAATAATAATATTTATCTTTTTTTTTTTTTTTTTTTGGTGATGGGGGAGCTGAGGTAGCATGATTTAGTGCATTTGGAGACTGAGTCGGGGCTGACAATCATGAAAGTAAAGTTCACTGTTCTATCTTTGCTGAGTTTCCTTTGATTTGGCAACAAGACAGCTAGTTTGAGGACTCTGGGAACTGGATGATAGGTAGATAAGTCATTTCCATGCTATGTGTGAAGGGAAGGTGTTTTACTGAAAGATGAGGAATTAGTTGCATCGTGGCTGATTAGATTAGAACACAAAGCCCAGGCTGGAATGGCAAGAGTTCATGGAAATTGTGCAGAGAACCGAATATAACATGCCATGTGGAATCTTAAAAGGTAGAGGAGGTAACTTGGACAAGGGTATGTCTTTTCTGTTTTACCTATATATGAAGCCAAGGAAGATTAACTAAAGATAACGTTCTAGCCCACAGCCTATGTTTTGAAGAGGCTACCCACATTATCACATAAATTAAGAAAAAAAATTGGAATTCTTGAGTTCTACTTTAATGTGAGTTTAGCCATCATATAAGTCATCTTTCTTCATAATCCCCTCCTAGTTTGTTTGTTCTCCAAAAATAATGTGGCACTTATGGCAACATAGATGGAACTTAAAGGCATTATGCTAAGTGAAATGAGTCAGAGAAAGACAAATACTGTGCAATCTCACTTATATGTAGAATCTAGAAGCAAGTAAACATATATAATGTGCTAGATTAACATCTTCAGATATGTGTTCAATACAAAATGTGATACTAAACAAAACATTGCTGTTGTTTTCTTCTTATAAGATACTACATGATGACAATAATTAACAATAACTATATTGTATACTTAAAATTTGCTAAAAGGATAGAACTTACATGTTCTCACCATAGAAGAAAAGAAGAAAAAGATAAATGTGTGAGGTAATAGATATACTAATTAGCTTGAGTGTAGTGTTAATTTCGCAATACATACATATATCGAAACATCAAGTGGGTATCTGGGTGGCTCAGTTGGTTAAGCATCCAACTTCTGCTGAGATCATCATCTCACGGTCTGTGGGTTCAAGCCCTGTGTGGGGCTCTGTGCTGACAGCTTAGAGCCTGGAATGTGCTTTGGATTCTGTGTCTCCCTCTCTCTCTGCCCCTTCCACACTCATGCTCTGTTTCTCCTTCAAAAATAAACATTAGGGGCGCCTGGGTGGCTCCGTCGGTTAAGTGTCCGACTTCGGCTCAGGTCATGATCTCATGGTTCGTGGGTTCGAGCCCCGCGTCGGGCTCTGTGCTGACAGCTCAGAGCCTAGAATGTGCTTTGGATTCTGTGTCTCCCTCTCTCTCTGCCCCTTCCACACTCATGCTCTGTTTCTCTCTGTCTCAATAATAAATAAACATCAAACAAAATTAAAAAATAAAACAAAAATAAACATTAAAGCAACTTTTTTTAAACATCAAGTTGTATACTTTAAGTGTATACAATGCCTATTTGTCAATTATATCTCAATAAAGATTAAAAAAATACCATCTTTTTAAACAACTAACTTCATGGATATTAACCTAATGGGAAAAATCCTCCTTTAAAAATTTAGCACTGATATTAGTTTATCAATATCTAATGATTTATAGTGTATGGCACTGTCAAAGTTTTAATATGCTGGTGTCTGTTAAAAAACATTTCTACACTAATACAACACATAAGCATAATTTAATTTGCTAAACATATATAAATGTTAGTATTCTTTCATATATAGAATGCAGGAATCTATTATTTGAATTTTTAAATTTTTTAAAGTAATCTCTGCTCCCATCATGGGGCCTAAACTCACCACCCTAATATCAAGAGTTGCATGCTCCGCTGACTACGCCATCCAGGAATTTCAAGAATCTATCATTTGAAATAAAGAATAAACATGGCATAATACTTAATTTTGCAGGAATAACTCAGAAAACAGATCATTATTTATATGTGTATCTTGAATTAATATTTTACTTCTTACAAGCAGGGCATTATATCAGCAGAATATCATGCATAATGTACAATTAAGGAAATAATTACAAAAGTTACATTAATAAAATAATTCTTATAGGATTTGCAAAGATGCTTTATTTACTTCATGAAGCCATGAGACAATTGTTGTTAACTAATCTCTTTACTTACAAAGTCTAAAGATACATTAGATTCCTAATAGATTTCAGGGATAAACTCTTGTAAATTTGGACTTTTACAAGAGCACATCAACCCAAAAAAAGAAATGTCACAGGACAACTGATGGATATATTATATACTATTTTAATACTGACTTCTAAGTACAAAAGTACATTTATATGATATTTACGCTTAAAACCCATCTCTTTTCAAACTGCTGTACCTAAGAACCAAATTCAAAGACCAAAAAAAAAAAAAAAAAAAGCCTATTTGCCTTTCTCTTCACTTCTGAGGGCAATCTAAGTTCTATTTTTCCTCTAAAATGAGAGGGGAATTTAGAGAGACACAAATACCCAGAATGAAATTAGAAAATACAATCTAGTCTTGATTGTCTAACAGTCTGGAAATGCTTAAGAAATTTTTATGGGATAATTCTTGGGATTTGTTGGAAATAAAACCTGTTACTGATATGGGAACAGTTAGATTGTATTTGCCAAACTTTTCATCTCTATTTGACTTCCTATTAGGATTCTCCACCATGCACTTCCGGGAGCCTCCTTTTAAAAAATCCCCCTAAGTCTCATTTTATCCATAAGGCGCTCTCTGACCATTCCTACCCCATAATGGCCCCAACTATTTTTAGAAGATAGTCATAAAATGAGGAACAAAGTATAAATGACCAGAAGTGTTAACCACCATCTGTAAGACTAAAAATATGTTGCTAGTTGATGTTGTAAGGGTCATAGCTTTTCTGTGACCTGTAGTTTTTATTCAGACTCCACAGTTTATCTCAGTCTATTTTGATCACTCGGGCCATATTATCTTCTCATAGAGGAGCATTTTTTCCCTTTTATACTCCTAAAATTTATTTTACATGCTCAGGAGTTGGATTGCCTCTTATAAATTACAATAGTTATTACTATCTTAAAAGTACTCTAGAGAACATTTTGATTAAAGAATCTAACCATTGGGGCGCCTGGGTGGCTTAGTCGGTTAAGCGTCCGACTTTCGCTTAGGTCATGATCTCGCGGTTCGTGGGTTCGAGCCCCGCGTCGGGCTCTGTGCTGACTGACAGCTCCGAGCCTGGAGCCTGTTTCAGTCGTGACTCCCTCTCTCTCTGACCCTCCCCTGCTCACGCTGTCTCTCTCTCTCTCTCTCTCCTAGAAATAAATAAAACATTAAAAAAAAAAAGAATCTAACCATAAGATCATCTTTTATAATCCTCAAAATTTATATTTTAGTAAAGGCATGTAAATTATATGTACACACATATGTATGTGTGTGTATATACACATATATAAGCACATGCTTATAGTGTAAGGTATAGTACTCAGAAGCACACAGTGGGAGAGCTACAGACAATAATTTAAATGAAGTACATGACATAATTTATTAATTGACTATTCTAGGTAGAATAATTTTCATGTAGATGGAAAGGACCAAAAAAAAAAGTCATAGTGGTGATTTGTCAGTAGTAGTAATAACAGAAGTATCCTATTTCATTATTCCATAATCTTTCTACTTTTTATAACCTCCCAGAAACAACAAACACCACATTGTTTCCATGCTTTTTTAGATACTTGATTGCACTTCCTTTCTGTACTTTTAACAAGAAATAGAACATGATTATTTCAAACATGGTTATATCCACATAATTCAAACAATAATTTTTTGAAAATCCACATTGAGGTTTTACTCTTTGCCTTCCCAGCACTGTTCCTTCCCATAGTATCCATCCTAGATTTATGTCCAGGAATCCAAACAGTGAAGGCTGCAGATTACCTAGGCCTGAACTGTGCACATATCCTATTACTAGGGTTACTTTGGTGATTCGTTCCCAGGGGGGTGTTTCAGGGAGAGGCAGTGAGGGGGCAGTGGATTTCAGGGGAATGTTGTGAAAGAGGCTCCTTTTCCACTAGTCTGCAATGTGGGAGCACGTAAGGGAATGATTCAGCCACCTTGACACCACAGTGGAAAATCTTGCAGCTTTTGAGGTCATTGTATTGGGCCGCAGAATAAAACCAAAACAGGGACAGGGGGATCTGATAGATGAAGAGAAACTGAGACCTAATGACATTTGAGCCCCAAATCCATCCATGTTGGTGACCCTACTTCTGAATGTTTCTGATACTGAAAAATGTATTTGAACTGGCAAAGTCTCTTTTACTGGTTTCTTTCTTTTTTTTTTTTAATATTTTTATTTATTTCTAGGAGAGAGAGAGACAGCGTGAAGAGGGGAGGGTCAGAGAGAGACGGCAACACAGAATCCAAAACAGGCTCCAGGCCCTGAGCTGGCAGTCAGCACAGAGCCCGATGCGGGGCTCGAACCCACTACCGCGAGATCATGACCTAAGCGAAAGTCGGACGCTTAACCGACTAAGCCACCCAGGCGCCCCTCTTTTACTGGTTTCTGACACTGACAATATGAGCAAACAATCCTTGGTTAGGGTGGGATTTCTGAAAGTATTGGCAGTATGTTTTCCAAAGATACTGCTACCAGGAAATTTCTCATCAAAAGGTTTCCATGATCAAATACAGTTGGGGAAAGGTAAATATGATGCTATATTTTTCTTTAAGAAAATATTTTTTTTTAATTTTTTTAAATGTTTTATTTATTTCTGAGAGAGAGAGAGAGACAACGTGAGCAGGGGAGGGTCTGAGAGAGAGGGAGATATAGAATCTGAAATAGGCTTCAGGCTCTGAGCTGATTGTCAGCACAGAGCCCTACGAAGGGCTCAAACCCACGAACTGTGAGATCATGACCTGGGCTGAAGTCGGACATTTAACCGACTGAGCCACCCAGGAGCCCCAAGAAAATATTATTTTAACACCAGTTCCTTCATCAGAATCCTCCCTACTAAAATAAAAATCATCTTGGGGAGGCCCCTGGGTGGTTCTGTCGGTTAAGCGTCTGATTTCAGCTCAGGTCATGATCTCATGGATCATGGATTCGAGCCCCACGTTGGGCTCTGTGCTGACAGCTCAGAGCCTGGAGCCTGGTTCGGATTTTCTCTCTCTCTCTCTCTCTCTCTCTCTCTGCCTCTCTCCATCTCTGTCTCTCTCTGCCTTTCTTTCTCTTTCTTTCTCTGCCCCACCCCCAATCACACTCTGTCTTTCCTCTCAAAAAATAAACATTGCGAAAAAAAAAATTTTAAATCACCTTTTGTATGGCCTCTGAGATTCCACATGCATCTACCCTTCATTATTTCTTCTGCATCATCTTGGGCCTCTTGTTTACTGTGCCTTGACCACATTGGCCTTTTCTTCCTCTTGTGTAGCAAATTTTCTTTTGCCTCAAGCCTTTGGATTTGCTGTTCACTCTGCCTGGAATGCCTCTCTTTATCTGTCTAATTTTTCTTAGCTTTGGTTCATCTTAAATCTCACTTCCTTTCCTAAATCCGTCCTCCAATTAAACTGATAGCCTTGTTCATTCTTATGGCATCTTATTCTTTCTCTTCATAGCACAATACAATTTATTGCAATCTAAATATTTATGTCTTTATTAGTTTAATCTCTCTCTTCCCATTACTTTAAAAACTCTGTGAGGACAGAAACCATGCCTGATTTGCTGATATTTCTTTGAGCAAAACATGATGCTATTCCTGACACATAGTAGGGACTGGATAAAATATTGCTAGAATGCTATCTAGAGCCATGGAACATTTCAGAAGAGTGTAGCATTTCAACAAAGAATCCCATTTAGATATGTGTAATTCAGAATTTCTCCAAGTTACTTAGAAACTGAAATTTTTATAAGTAATTAACATGTGTGAATATTCCTAGGTACTATTATTCCATAGCTCACATATTAAAGAACACTGTTTTATATGTTTTAGGCCATTTGTCAGCTAAGCACTCAAGTCTAAAAGCCTAAGCTTATACTTTTATGAGCATTACATGGATGTAAACTTCAGAGGTTCAAATGAGACTTGGCAAAAGTGATATTTGAGGGCATTAACACCAGTGATTATATAGCATTCATATACTAATTTTTCTATGCTGTTTTCAGTGAGTGGGTTTTAATATATTCATCTCTAAGATCATCGGCATGTAGATGTGTATATCAGATGATAAAGAAATAATTAAAAGTCCCTGCACAGCAAAGGAAACCATCAACAAAACAAAAAGGCCACCTGCTGAACGACAGAAGACATTTGCAAATAATATATCCAATAAGGGGTTAATATCCAAAATATATAAAGAACATATACAACTCAACACCAAAAACAAACAATCCAATTAAAAAAGGGGCAGAGGATCTAAAAAGGCATTTTTCCAAAGAAGACCTACAGATGGCTAACATATCTGAAAAGATGCTCAATATTACTAATCAAGGAAATTCAGTCACAGCCACAATGAGAAATCACTTCATACCTGTCCCGATGGCTAAAATCAAGGAGAAACATCAATTGTTGATAAGGATGTGGAAAAAAAGGAACCCTTGTGCATTTATCAGTGGGAATGTAAATTGTACAGCCACTGTGGAAAACAGTATGGCGTTTCCTCAAAAAATTAAAAATAGAAATATTATATGATCCAATAATTCCACTATTGGGTATCTACCAAGGGAAAACTAAAACACTAACTTGAAAAGATATATGCACCCCTATGTTTACTGCAGCATTATTTTTACAATAGCCAAGGCATGGAAGCAATCTAAGTCTCTATCAATACATGAAGAGACAAGGGAAATGTGGTATACGTACACAATGGAACACTACTCAGCCATAAAAAGAATGAGATCATGCCGTTTGAGATAACACGGATGGACTTGTAGAGTATTATGCTAGGTGAAATAACTCAGACTGAGAAAGACAAATACCTTATGATTCCACTCATAAATGGCATCTAAAAAATTAATAAACAAAATGCAGACTCAGAACTATAAATATAGAGAACAAACCGATGGTTGCCAGAGGGGAGGGAGGTGGGGAACTAGGAAAAATAGATGAAGGGGAGTAGGAGATACAGGCTTGCAGCTGTGGAATGAGTAAGTCATGGAAATAAAAAACAGAGCACAAGGAATACAACCAATGCTATTGTAATTCAAGGCAACGGGACAGATGGCAGCCGCACTTGTGGTAAACACTGCATAATGTATAGAGTAGTCAAATCACTAAGTTGTAAACCTGAAACCAATGTAACATTGTGTGTCAACTACACTTTTTAAAAAAGACACCTGTATGTTGTCTACAAATACACAAAAATATATATATACTTTAAGTTAGCAAAGAATATGTATTTGCAATGGTAGGTCCAGTGTTTTGCATATGTCTACTAAGTCGGTCTTGCTAATTGTGTTCAAATTTGTTATAGTAGGAGAAATGTCTTTTATTTGCTTGTATATCAATACTGAGAAAGGAGTAATAAAGGTAAGGGTAAGAAGCGGAGAAAATTCTTCCCACTCTGTGGCTATCAAGAACGAATTGGAGGGCCCCTGGGAGGCTCAAGTGGTTAAGCGTCAGACTTAGTTTCATAGTTTCATGAGTATGAGTTTGAGCATCGGGGGCTCTCAGCGCAGAGCCTCCTTCTGATCCTCTGTCCCCCTCTCTTTCTGCCCTGCCCCCCACACATGCGCTCTCTCGCTCTCTCTCTCAAATAAATAAACATTAAAAAAATGAATTTGCACACATCAAAAACACCATTCACAGATGGTGTTAGGTAAACCACAAGTGGAAAACTGTAATATTTCTTAGTAAATTTTGACTGAAAATCTATTGGCTTAAAATGAAGTTGGGGAAGTTAGATCTAGATGAGCAGAAAAGGAGTGTCAGGTTCAGCTGAAGGCATTTCCCAACACTTCCTTGAGTAAGTAATGCATGTGTGTGGTTAGAGAGGAGCTCATGGCTTTTGAAAGAAGTCTTTTTTGGAGGTAAAATTCCAGCTGGTTGAACAAATAACAGTTCACTCTACACATGCTCAGTTTAAGGGCTTAATGGACCTTTTCAAGGCTTTCTGCACTCTATTGTGCTCTGGAGTTAGGAACCTAGGCTTGAAGATTTGATTGTTGTTGTGTGTGGCCATTTAATATATTCCTGGACTTGTCTTATCTGTTTCTGGCTGAGTTCAGGTAGAAAGCCAGGCCCTAAATTCTAAAGGGAAAGCAATGCAAGAGCTAGTGTTAAGTATTCTTTGGAGACTTTTTAAAAGGGCATTTATATGTAATTTTCTGTATTGGTAAAATACACATTTCAAATGTAAATAAGGACATCGTAAAATTATCACTATTTATTGGGATTTTAGTCTATTTTTATGTAAACTTTAGAACATGCCCAGTGGCAATATCTAGTCCTCATAGCAATGTATTTGACTGTTACTATCTAATTTAAAGGATGTCTGAAAAATATAAGCTAGAACAATAGCCTTCAAAACGCAACGAATAAGCAATTTCTTTTTCTATACTTAATTCATATTTCTTTCCTTTTCTTATTATATATATAGAGAAAGAATTATATATAATTGCTACTTTTTATATATAATTTATAAATCCATATATCATTTCACAACAAATTTCAAACATCTTTATACACAGACATAATTATTTATCCAAATCCAGTTTTAGAAATGAAAAACAAGAAAATAAACCTTTAAAATATTAATACTTATGTGTCAAAGAAGAAATAATACTGAAAATTTAAAGTACTTAATATCTTTAAAGAATTGCTAAAGGAATTCTTTAAGTAGTAGCAAAAAGAACACAGAAGGAGGACTGAGACCTCATGAAGGAAGAAATAGACTTTTTTTCCCTAAGGAAGTTGTCGTATTTGATGTTTGTGCAAAATTGTATCATTTCACATGGTCCATATACATACATATCATACATATCTATGTAAAAGAGACACTGAAGACATTTGTGTTTACCAAAAAAAAAAAAAAAAAAAAAGACATTTATGTTTAAAATGCAGGAGGGTAAGAGGTGCCTGGGGGTTTTAGTCCTTATGTGCCTGACTCTTGATCTCAGCTCAGGTCTTGATCTCAGGGTTGTGAGTTCAAGCCCTGCAATGGGTTCCACACAGGCTGTGAAGCCTACTTAAAAAAGAAAAAAAGTAAAATAAATAAAATATGGGGAGGATAAATGGAAAAAAAAATAAAGTACTTAAAACTGGTAATTTTTTCAGAATTATAAATTAGAGGTGGCATAGTTAGAGGTGAAGGAAAGACTAATAAGGTATTAAAAACAACTTTTAGTCAAAATATTGAAAGTTGAGGTAAAAAAAACAAATTCCTAGATTTATAAAGTGCCAAAATTGTCATAAAATATAAATATAAAAAGAACTTTGAATAATCCTACAACAACGTGAAAACTTTGATCTGTCATTCAAATTTTTCTTCCAAATACCATAGCCTTGATTTTTTGGTTCACATTACTACCAAGTAAAACCAAAAAAAAAAAAAGCAAAGAAAAGAAAAACACACACACGTCCTTTTATTAACAAAGAGAGATCATCTGGGCTACACAAGAATATAAAACAAATTAAATATACAAGGGTTTGAAAGGAATAAATGACAACATATTTGGGGAGGGAGGATTCTGTGATTGTATACACAGAAAACCCAAAATTCTAAGTGGGTAAATTATTATTAGAATTAATTGGAGATATTAGCAAGACTGATATATAATTATTACAGAAGACCAATGTGGTTTTTTATATCAGAAAGAAAATACTAGATGAGAAAATATAAAGCTCCTAGGAATAAATCTACTAAACGATCTATAAGACTATTTTGGACAAATTTATCAAACTTCAAAAAATGATTTTTAGGAAGGCCTACATAAATGGAAAGATATAACACACTTATGGAATAGGACACAGTAGCTTACAGACTTAACTTCAATTCTATTTAATCTGTAAATTTGTGTAAAACCCAATTAAAATTTAATAGGACTTTTCTTTGATGAATGTTAAATTTATTTGTAAAGGGCCAAGAAGAAGTAAAACATTCCTGAGGAATTAGCTAGAGGGAAATGACTTATTAGATATCAAAAATTTTTTAAAGCTATAGTGAATGAGACAGAGTGATAGTAGAAGAACATTGGACACATTTTCTAATGAAGCCAAATAGAGGGTTCAAAAATGTCATGAAATCCATGGAAACAGATGCAGGGCAGAGATACACTGTAGATAAATGGAAAAACAAAGGACTACTATTAAGTACATTGTACTGAAATGAATGTCTAAGTGGAGAAAATGGATATGGAGGTCTACCTCTCAATATACACAAAACAATTCCAAATGGATTAAATCATGACTGAAATCTGAAAGACCAAACTTTAAAACTTTTAGAAAATACATAGAAGAATAATTATATAATCTGTATTTAGGGAAGACTTTCTCTTTTTAAAAAAAATTTTTAACGTTTATTTATTGTGGTTTTTATTTAAAAAAAATTTTTTAAATGTTTTTAAATTTATTTTTGAGAGAGAGAGAGAGAGAGAGAGTGTGCGCCAGCATAGGAGGGGCAGAAAGAGAGGGAGACAGAACTTGAAGCAGGCTCCAGGCTCTGAGTTGACAGCACAGAGCCGAATGCAGGGCTTGAACCCACAAACTGTGAGATTATGACCTGAGCTGAAGTCAGACGCTCAGCTGACTGAGCTACCCAGGAGCCCCAGGGGAAGAATTTCTTAAACAAAAATCTATACAAGTTGCAAATATTTCTATAAGTATATAAGGAAGAGACAACTGAGAAAGAAAATGAGCAAAGACATGGACAGACATTTCACTGGAAACATACATGACCAAGAGAAATGTGAAAAAACAGTCAACTTTGCTGATAGTGAAATGACATTTCACACTAACCAGACTTACAAAAACTTTAAATGTCGGACTCAGTATTGATGAGACGATAAAGCAGAAAGAATTTCCCTTCATATGGTTGGTTATAGTAATAGAGTGAATTTCTTTGGAAGACATTGGGTCTCCCCTAGTAATGTCGAAATGAACTTGTATTAACTCTATAATAAGTTATATAAGGCATATATCCTAGAGAAACACTTGTGTATATTTATACAGAATTCTACAAATTATGAATGTTTGCAACAGCATCACTTATATTAAAATACTGCTGGCAACCCATAAGTCCACGAAGAGAAGAAATAATTTTTAATAGTGACAGTCTATACAATAAAGTATGATCCAGCACCACAGCTATACATATCAATGTGAGTGAATCTCAAAAATAGATAAGAACAGCTATTAAAATGTCCAAACTGAACCACTGACGAAACCAAATACTGAAGAGGGTGTGCGGCAGCAGGAGCTCTCGTTCATTGCTGGTGGGAATGGAAACTGTCATAGCCACTTTGGAAGACAGTTTGACAGTTTCTTACAAAAGTACGTATATTCTTGCCATGAACTCCAGAAATCACACCCCTGGATATTTCTCTGCAAAGGAATTGAATATTTATGTTTCACAGAAACCTGCACGCAGATGTTTATAGCAGCTTTATTCACAACTGCCAAAACTTAGAAGCAACCAAAATGTTCTTCAGTAGGTAAATGGATAGACGGTGGTACATTAAGACAATTTGTTCTTCAAATTAAGTTCTTCAGCACTAAGGAAAAGAAAGGTGAAACTATAAATTAAATAGATCAGTGGTTGTCAGGGGCTTGGGTTGGGAGAGGAGGGAATAGGTGGGGTGCAAGTTTTTTGGGGCAGTGAAAATAGTCTGCATAGTACTATAATGATAGATACATGTCATTATACATTTGTCCAAATCCATAGTCTGTAAAGCACATAGCGTGAACCCTAAGGTAAACTATGGCCTCTAGGTGATTATGATGTGTCTATGTAGGTTCATCAATAGCAAATGTACCACAGTGATCGGGGATGTTGATCATGGGGGAGGGTATGCATGGGTCAGGGCAGAGGTGTATGGGAAATCTCTGTGACGTCTCCTCAATAGTGTTATGAATCTAAAATTGCTCTAAGAAGGGGCACCTGGGTGGCTTAGTCGGTTAAGCGTCTGACTTTCGCTTAGGTCATGATCTCGCGGTTCGTGGGTTTGAGCCCCGCGTCGGGCTCTGTGCTGACTGCCAGCTCAGAGCCTGGAGCCTGTTTCAGTCTGTGACTCCCTCTCTTCTCTCTGACCCTCCCCTGCTCACGCTGTCTCTCTCTCTCCCTCCTAGAAATAAATAAAACATTTAAAAAAATAAAATAAAACTGCTCTAAGAATAAAGCATATATACATATTTACTATAAATATATATACAAATATATAAAATAGACATATACATATAATATGCATACATTATATACCTATAATATGTATAATGAGAAAAGCAAGTCACAAAAGACAAAATACATTATAATTTTCATGTATGTAAAATTCAAAGCAGGCAAAGCTAAATACCGCATTCTTTTGGGATACATACATACATGAGAAAATAATAAGTCAAGAGAATGACTAATGGAAATTCAGGCTGCTGGTTATTAGTCTATTGGGGAGGAGAGGAGGAGATGGAACATGGCACACAGAGAGATTTAAAGATGTTAGTACAGGTCTATTTCCTAAGCTGGCTAGTGGGTTCATGAACGTTTATTTTATTATTATTGTTTGTACATACAGGCATATTATATTCATGTTGATATGCAATATATGTGTTATTTTGAGTTGAAGTACATGTAAGCAGCGTATGATACATTTTAGGAATTTTTGTAAATGGCCCGAGAGTCCACCATATTCTCCCTCCTCAGCACAGCGATGTAGGAGCAGAGGCCCCGCGTCATCAGGGTCCTTGCTGGAGCAGACAGCAGCACAGCCCCAAGAGAAGCATCCGTGTATTTTCAGATGGTATTGGTTCAGGGACAGGAATCTAACCAGAGAACATTTAGCACAAACAAGTATACGAGGCTGAAATCTATAAATCCCTTAGCCATTCCTGAATACACGGGGAAAACCAGACATTACTTAAACTGCAGAAAAATGCCATAGACCACTCAGGTTTTGGTAATATTGCTGGGAAGGGGCTATAGTCAACAAACAATTATTTTGCTTCTGGTCTGGTGGCCTAAAGAAAAGTAAGATAAATTTGCAAAAGTAATTAAATGAGACATTAATATTTTCCACAATTGGGTTACATGAATATTACAGGTTTTCTAAATCACTAGGTCCTTCATCTTTAAAAAAAAAAAAAAACTCTGTAAGACAACGTATATTTGAAGAAATAAGTTTACGTAGATCATTTTGAGTTCTGCTGCTATTGTTCAGAATTAAAGTCCTTCTTCAGCCTGATATGAGTTTGTTTGTTTTTTTCCTTTGCATGATCAGAAAATTTTAACACATTCTCCAAGAAGTTAACCTTCATCCACATCCGGGAAGATTCTTAATCTCAGAAGTGTAAAAAGCCTTACTGTTTCTTCAATGGCAGCTACAATATGGGGCTGGTATTTCCTACCTCCCTTAAGAAATGGTAGTACTTGGGGCGCCTGGGTGGCGTAGTTGGTTGAGCGCCCGACTTTCGCTTAGGTCATGATCTCGCGGTTCGTGGGTTCGAGCCCCGCGTCGGGCTCTGTGCTGACTGCCAGCTCAGAGCCTGGAGCCTGTTTCAGTATGTGACTCCCTCTCTCTCTGGCCCTCCCCTGCTCACACTGTCTCTCTCTCTCCTAGAAATAAAAAAATAAATGAATAAAGAAATGGTAGTACTTGATGGCTCAGCTACTTTAAAAGAACTACATGATTCTATGGAATAACAGGCAAGTAAAATATTGTTATATTTGGACATTTTTCCTCTAATGAACTCTTCAGATTTTTTTTGGTTGGTATCATTCCAAAAATTATAAATGTGGAAGAAATGTGTGTTCTCTCCCAAAGGGCAGTTGAACTTTGTTCAGAATGCTTAAGAAAACATCCGGTGGGATGTTTGCTGATGGAGCTATGTCAACTCATCCTCAAGATCCCCCTTCTAGAATAGTACAACCGTTACAAATGCCATGAATATTTTTGTATCACTGACATCTCACTGCTAGTGGCCACACAGCAGTTTTAACCAGCTACTGCTGGAGTCCTGCACATGTTGTTTATTCAGGAGGAAAGTGAAAGTTAAAGAACCAAATAAAATCATAAGAGTTATGGTTAGGCACAGGAACTAAAAATGAGAGACATCTTCAGCAAATGAGAAATGTGTGTGTGTGTGTGTATGCACACGTGTGTGCTTCATACTCCTCCACTGACAAGCATGTAAACACTGAACAGTTAATAAATTAAGATGTCTAGGAAGATCTTTCCAGACAAGAGCTGAGCCATAGAATATCATGGTATTTGCAAATGAGAGGAGGGTATTTGGCCCAGAGGTCCCCCCCTCTTGCTTGTGTCTCTCCCCCCTCCAGGGTTGTAGCAACAGGCATTTTTCTGATAGAGGGATTCAAAGACAAGAACAAAGGTCATGAATGTGTGACTCTACAAAGAGAGGAATTCAAAAGGAGATTACTTGGATAGTTCTACTGTGCTTTTGATCTCTTAATCAAATTATATGTAGAAAGTTACACGGCTCAGGCATTCTGAAAACAGCCCTGATTTATTTTTCTTCATTTAATCCCTTCCAGGAAATACTCTTGAGAGCCCATTATGAGCAAGTCAACTGGAGACCAAGCACAATCTTAGAATATCACTGAAAAATTAAATATAAATTAGAAACATTGAGATTATTCAGATATTCATAGTCATTGATAGATAACCTACTCTGCTCAACATTGGACGGCACACTGTAAGACGTACCCGTTGCACATAGCATTTACAGTCTAATGGGATGAGTTATTATTACAGCCTCATGTGGTATTACACAAATGCATAATCAGTGACTATGAGAACCAGGCAAGAGAACTATAGTAAAGAGTATGTAGCAGACAGATTTTGATCCAGACTGGACATCAAAGGAAGTGATAATTAAGCTTATACTCGTGCTGAATAGACATTAACTTGGCAAAGGATTGAAGATGAAGTGAAGGGATGCCTGAACATACTTCTGGGCATTTTCCTATTGTTCAAAATTCAAAACCAGGACAGTCTTTATGTTTCAGGAGGATTTGAACTTATACTTATCAGAGTCATTCATCCTTATAAACTAAATTGAATGAGCTCTGGGGGAAAATCTGATGACAGAATCACTCTCTTTCTGGTCTAACCATAGCCCTGGGCAGGGTCACCTGCCAGCTACACTGAGTGATTTGTGAAAGTTCTAAGTATACTTATAAGGTGCAGGTGTCCTCAAATGTGCTGACATGTCGTCTTTTCTGTGATCATTTCATTTCTTTATTTATTTCTTTCCTTTGTTCTTGAGAGAAAGAGAGAGCCTAAGCAAGAATCAGAGGAGGGGTAGAGGGAGAGAGAGAGAGAATATTAAGCAGGCTCCATGCTTAGCACAGAGCCTGACACAGGGTTTGATCCCATGATGACCCTGGAATCATGACCTGAGCCAAAATCAAGAGTCAGCTGCTCAACTGGCTAGTTAGTTATATCACCCCTCACCGTTCCCAGTGACCTAGGTGGGAGTGGTTCCACCCCAAGGCTAGTGGCCCAAGCCTCTCCATACCCCTGGTTCCATGATTCATTCAACGATGTGCATGTGGCTCAAGCTGTGCCCATTAACCTTCTTTCCAATGTGTCTACTCCAAGAGCTTTGGAAGAGATGCTCTTATTTCCTCTTAAAGCACAAGATGAAAGGAAAATGCAAATGAAGAGATTTGGAGGTATTTTCATTCGCCACACAAAAGAAGTAGTCAGGAGCAGGAAAAATCAGGGGAAAGCCCATCATGTAGCAATGGAGACGTGGAGACAGGGGATGTGTGGAAACAGATTGTAGTTGCAAGAGTGACAGACTCTGTGACGTCCTGAGGGGCTCTGACCCAGCCACACTGAAGGCTTGGCTCCCTGCTCAGAGTTTTTAGTCACACAAATCAATCCATTTGCTTGAAATTTAATTTAAGTTGGATTTTTGTTACCTTGGGGGAAAAAGCACTGACAAACAGAGGAGTGAGGGCCTGTTTAAACAACTCTAACCCTTCCCACAGCAGAAATTATTTTGTCTCGCAACATCCCTGGTGCCAGAGCAGTGCCCAGCATCTGACTGGAATCCAGTGAGCGCTCTGACTCAGTGATGAAATAATGAATGACCTAACAGTAACTGTGAATATTTTCAAAGGCCCAGACAGAGAAAAGAAGTTAAGAGAACATCACTTCAACATAAGCTACAGAGCTTTTTCGGGGCCAGTGGGAAGTTCTGCCTCACTGACCACAACAAGTGGACTAGGAACCAGGTAGTAAGCAGTCAGCAAGTGTTGGGTTCTCATGAAGACCTGGGCTCACATCTCAGCTCTGTTATCTGTCCCCTGCTGGACTCTGGGAAAGCTATTGAATTCTCACATCCTCGGCTTCCTTATTTGCAAACTGCTGATAATAATTTATCATTAGGAGGACTATAGAGTTGTTGCTAGAAGGAAAACATACAAAGGGTACAGAGTTCAACAAGACAGTAAAGGAAGTACATGAATCCAATCAAGTGCTACACACACACACACACACACACACACACACACACCCCTTAGAAGAAGTAGGTTATAATTTCAGAAGTAGATCACAATTTTGGTTGACCACAATGCCCCATGGGCACTACTTCAGTAAATGATCCAACATTCCAACTGTGGTTCTAGGAGGAATTATCTGGTAGCTTTTTCTCCCAGGCCCCCTGTTCTAGGTTCTAATATCTGAGTTGTGGTTTTAGGTTTGTGGATTGATAACCTCAGGGTGTCGGACATGGTAACTGTCCTTTATCTGAGACTTTTAAATTCTAGGGGGACATAGAAATAAGAATCAAAGTCAATCCTTAGTAGAAAAAGATTATGTTAATTTCCTCATAATCTGTTATTTGTCACTCAAGGTACTTGTATGTATATTGAAGAGAATCTGACATATGAGTTTTGTAATTTTTAAGTGAAAGTTGTTGGAGAATTTAAGTTAGCCAAGGATGTCAGAATGCCTGAAAGAGAATTTGATTTATTACATTGATAAGTTTAATGTCTTAAATTAATTGGAGCTTTGCCACTTATTATCTGTGTGACTTTGAACAAGTTACTTATTATTACTTTGATACCTCAGTTTTCCTCTAACTTAAAATAGAAATCAGAATAGCTATTCCATGGGNAAGTATCTGGCATAGAGTAAGCACTTATATAAATGTTAACTGTAAGGGTTTAGAAAGATTTTGCAACTTAAGGTTATAAGTGTACCCTATCATATATTTAAATCACTTAAACAAATCAACTTATTAAATTTGTCAATGTAGATAAAATACTTAATGAAATGTGACTGAATTTTAAATATCATTGATGGCTTAAAGTGTTTTGCCAGTCCAAATTCAGTTCATTGATTGCAGGGAAAAGTGATTTTATTTCCATATTGTTAATAGTAGCTATACTGAGAGAAGATCAAGAAATGTAGGTTGAATTAAAAGACAAAGGGACAGGTGCCTGGGTGGGTGGTTGAGTCCGTTGAGCGTCTGACTTCGGCTCAGGTCAAGATCTCAGGGTTCACAAGTTCAAGCCCTGTGTTGGGCTCTGTGCTGACAGCTCAAAGCCTGATGTCTGCTTCCTATTCTGTGTCTCCCTTTCTCTCCCAGCCCCCACTCACTCGTGCCCTCACATGCGCTCTCTTTTGCTCTCTCTCTCAAAAATAAACATTAAAAAAAAACTTAGCTAAGAGAAAGCTAAGTTTTTTAAATTTTTCAAAATTTTAAGTTGAATATTAATGCAGATTCCAGGCAACTACAGAGTTGTTTTTGCTCATCAAGGGTGTTTACTGTCCCCTACATCAAAAGGAAATTTACATTGACAAATTTCAGTTTCTAGTTAGTGTGAAGCTAAAACACAATGTTGCATTTTAGCGTTTCTAAACTATCTATGTTAGGAAACTGGATAAATTCTATATCCTTCTTGAAGAACCAAGTGCTTATTAGTATGTTGGTAAACCTGTTTAAGTTTATTTATCCTAGATTCTCCAACATTACTTCCCCAAGGGACATTTTATCTGTACACATCTGTCGTCCTTGTGAGCTAGCGGTTTGGGAACTTCAAGCCCCAGACAAACAGAAAGTTTATAAATCAGCAACTTCAGTATTTCTGAGATGGTAATTATCTCATCCAGGAGTGAAGAGGGCAGGTGCCTGAGGCAGAAGGTGGGGGGGAAGTACTGGCTGCTGAAAAAGAAAACCAAAGTAGAGCAAGAGCAAGGAGGGGAGCTTTGCTGGTGGACCCCACCCCATCTCAGGCTGTTCGCAAATGACGTGTTTTGGGGTTTTTTTAATGTAAACACTCTCATGGATGGCAATGTGCCATAGATACATTCTTACCCAACCCTTCATTTCAATTTCTATTGCTCCAGGAGAAAATATCTGCAATAATTTTATTTTCAAATATTTAAAATAGTTTTTTTAATGTTTATTTATTTTTGAGAGAGACAGAGACCGAGTGTGAGTAGATGTGGGGCAGAGAGAGAGGAAGACACAGAATCCAAAGCAAGCTCCAGGCTCTGAGCTGCCAGCACAGAACCAGATGGGGGACTTGAACTTACAAACCGGGAGATCATGATCTGAGCTGAAGTTGGACGCTTAACCGACTGAGCCACCCAGGTGCCCTATTTTAATGAATGCTTTTAGTAACACGTTATTTCAGTGGTTGACGTATGGAACTGGTAAAATCTTTTAGCCTGATGAGACAAAATTCTGGTGCATGGGGGTCAAACTAACCTGGTGGAGTCTAGGGAAGTCTTTCTCTGGTATCTTCCATGCTTTTCTGATGTCTGTGCGTTAGTCTCCAGGACATTCATCTTTTGGAGCTCATGGGCTCCATCTGTTTTGGATTGTGGCACCTTATGTCTGCTAGGTATCCTAAGGAATTACCTAAAGCTCCTCGGTCCTCAGACCCTAAATATGTCACTTGAAGTCTTCCATCCATCTCCTTTCTAAGTGTCTTCCTCTTTAAGTTTTCCAAACCTGGACGTTGTCCCTTTCTCCAATCAATCTCTACTTTCTTTTGTAAGAGCTTCCATGATGCATAGTTGTGGGTATGCTATTTTCTGAAGCATTACACTTTACGTAACAATTTTGGCCACAGCTTGTGTTGCCAAATAAAATTATGCCTCTTTTCTAGTTTGTGAGTGTGTGTGTGTCTTCTTTGAAACTGCTTTAACTGCTTGTTGCTGTAATTTTGTATAGTTGAGGTTAGCCAGAGGAAATTTATGCCCCAAAAAAGAAGATCTGTCCATTTGAAGAATTTTTGTTCTCTGCTTTTAAAATTAGTACCCATGATACTGTGAAAGCAAAATGACATGTTGTTAGAAAATCTAAGAAATAGGAGGTAGTCAAGACCTTGACTGGAGAACTGCACTCCAGAAATTGAGAATGGTCTCATATCTGAACAAAACTTCTGTTTTTAATGGTTGGTTGAGATCATATTAAAAGGTTTGATGTCAGTCAATGAATGTCCTGTGATTTACATACCTGAGGCATATATAAACAACAAAGCAAAACGTAGACCCCTCATAAAATAATATTGGCCTGCAAGTAATCTAGGAGACAAAACTTTTTGTGCTAACATCTCCTAAAGCACACATCAGCCATGAACCCCACCAGAGCAAAATCCGGTTCTTGCAGTGTGAAATGAACCTTACACACTATGATGGTCTGTGGTTGCGCATAAACAGATAAAGTATATCTATGGTATTTTAATTTCATGGGGAAAAGAAGCAGCCATGAGCAAAAATATCAAAAAAGTTTTCTGGGCAGGGTAGTGATCATGAAAATAAGGTTGAGGAACATTTATCTAAACTGCGACCCACGATGCATTGGTGAGATTATTGAAAGTTCATTTCTCCAACATCTATCAGTTCTCATTCTGATATTTCTGCCTCACAAACAGAACCTACTGCCTGTATAGGTCTTGCTTCTTTGAAATTAAAGGTGTATCATTTCTCACAGCTGTGAAATATTTTTGATGTTTCTTAGATGGCATGTGGGGAAAAAGGCTATATATATGGAATTCAAAATGACATTTTCCAGCGATTCATTTGACTGAACTCAATTTGACCTTCACATTGGCCTAAGAAAACCGTAAATGATGGGCCTACATCGCCACATGTTACCACTTATAATTTGTAAGTATTCATAATTGTAAGAACTTATAATTTCCGTGCCTACTCAATCTTTGAGATCCAAATCAAGCATCACTCTGGTTTTACAGCTTAAATGGAACTTCAAGGCCCAGAGAATAATTATTCCTTCTTCTGAGCTGGCAGTATAAAGTACATGTGTCACTTATTACACCGGCCACACTGTATTATATTTGTTTCTCAGCTTCCACATTGAGAGCTCCCCTGGTTGGAAAGCAGTGGCCGATCCACCTCTATAGGTCTACACCTGGCATGCCAAGCAATAGATGCATCAGTGACAGGGTGTGGTGTTGCACTTCCAAAGGCAGTGGCAAGGGGTCATGATCAAGGATTCCTTTTCATTTTTTTGAAGTACATTTATAGGAACTCCTTCTCAATTAAACTGTTTCAGTATCTGTCTGCAGTAATCACAACCCTGCAGGTTTATTTGCAAGGGACGTTGTCATTCTGTTCTTACTGCAAGTGTTCAGAATCTGGAATGTGTTCTCTTTTATCCATCCCTGCTCCTTTTCCTTTCCCTCATTTTGGGTAATGGCACCACAGTTCACCAGCGGCCCAAAACAGAAACCTGGAAGTTGAGCTTGCTCGTCCAATTCCCACACCACATCGATCTTTTGTCTCATATTTAATATTTCTTTAATCCTTCCTCAACTTCGAGTGTGACAGAAACAGCCTTGTAAAATCACACCCCTTGCTGGTGAAAGTGGTCAGTTCACAATGGGTGCAGAGGCTTTGGCTATTTCAAGTTCTGCAGCCGGGAGAGGGGGTGGGGGGCGGTGCTGGAGGTTGTTTATTGAAGTTCAGTAATGTTTGGAAAGGAATAGGCCAAGGATTTCAGAAAGAAACTGCAGCCATTTTTACTGCACACAGGAAGACGAAATCAAGTAAAAGGTATATTAGTAATAATGGACTTTTTAAAAAACTTTTTTTAATGTTTTATTTATTTCTGAGAGAGAAAGAGAGACGCCATGAGCAGGGGAGGGTCAGAGAGAGAGGGAGACACAGAATCTGAAACAGGATCCAGGCTCTGAGCTAGCTGCGGGGCTCGAACCCACGAACCGTGGGATCATGACCTGAGCCAAAGTTGGACGCTTAACCAACTGAGGCACCCAGGCTCCCCAATAATGGACTTTTTTAATTGAAGGCCCACTCATTGCTTGTCTGTTCCTAAGGCATAAAACATCACTGCCTTTAGACATTCTGTATGATTTCTATTATGAAATCCAGTTAAGTTATCCATAAAACATCACTACCTTTGGAAATTCTATATGAAAAAGAAAAAATAGAACAACTATTATTTACTTGATCATATACTATTAATATATGAACATTATTAGTTTTTTTGAAAATACTGAAACACACACACACACAAGTCCAGGATTAATAATGATAATAATGTATGATGATAGTAGTGAATAACATTGTACACATACGCACACACAAATTATATAATATACTAATACATATTATATATGTATATATGTATATATATATATATATATTTACATCTATTTTTACAAAAGTAGTTTTAAAGTGAGCATACATGGGGTGCCTGGGTGGCTCAGTCAGTTAGGCATCCAACTTCGGCTCAGGTCATGATCTCACAGTTTGTGGGTTCGAGCCCCGTGTCAGGCTCCGTGCTAACAGCAAGCTCAGAGCCTGGAGCCTGCTTCAGATTCTGTGCCTCCCTCTCTCTGACCCTCGCCTGCTCACACTGTGTTTCTCTCCCTCAGAAATAAATAAAACATTTAAAAAAATTTAGAGTGAACCATACATTCCAAAACTACTTTTTCCATTTTTAAACAATTATAAACATTTCCTGATATCTTTAATGACTCCATATTATTCTATTCTACAGAACTTATATGATCAATCTTTCATTGTGCAACATAATAATTTTCAAATTTTAATTATACATAATACTTTGAAGAACAACTATATTCATAAATCGTAACATACATCACTGATTTTGTTTTCTTCTGATAAATTCCAGGAAATTAAAGTGCTGAGTCATGGAGGCATTTTTAAGTCTTTGAATGAGTACAGCTGAATTTCCCTCTAGAAGGGCTGCGTCAATTCACACGCAAAATGTATTAAGGACAGTGTTTTAAAACCGCATGGTGATCCACCTTCATAACATGACACAGATGTGGGCTCCCAGGCCATACCACAGTGGACTGCAGTGAGGAAGGTTCTCTGCATGGAAATGTTTGAGGCTAAGTTACAGAGTAGCTAATAGCAACAGCCCTGGGGTAGAGTGCAAACCACAGACAAGTATTCCTGCCTACCTTGCATGCTGGTCACACAGTCATGTGTTTCATTGTTTTTTCTTATTTTTCCCAGCCAGGTTAGTACCATCAATTTATTTTTAGGATTATGTTTAAGTCTTATAGGACAACAGCAGCAGGGCAGAGAAAGAAAAGGAAGGGAGGGAGGGAGAGAGTTAGAGAGAGAGAGAGAAAGAAAGAGAAAGAAAGAAAGAAGGAANAGGAAGGAAGGAAAGAAGGAAAGAAAGAAAGAAAGAAAGAAAGAAAGAAAGAAAGAAAGAAAGAAAGAAAGAAAGAAAGAAAAGAAGGGAGGAAGGGAGGAAGACAGACTCACAAAAGCACTCCAATAAAGATTCTGAACTAAGATTAAAACAGTATAATCTGTCTCTGTAGATGGTCTCTACATCAGTATATCAATAAATTTTAATCCTTCGCTGTGGAAAGATCTGGGGACTAATATTAGTTTTGTCTGCCATTTTCTCCCTCAGAAATGACATATAAAGCAAGTGTAAACCTTGGATTTTATAGAGCCACTTCTTCCCAGTGCTCAAGCATTTCACACAGGTAACAAATATAATCATTTGTTAATGTTGAATACTGCCTTCATCTCCAGATAACAACAGGACATAGTTGTTGGGCAATAACTGCCTGACATAGTTTATCCTTATAGAGAGAAACATGTTTTCCAATCCCTCTGCTGCCTTCATTATTGACAGTGAGAGATTATCCAAGTGAGGGGAAAATGTCGAAAACCAGAGGCCTGACTTACTGGAGAGTTAATATCATCATCCCTCATGGCCAGTGGGTCCTGAGCCAGAGCCGGAATTCTGGTAGAAAATGGGTAATGTGACACCACTGGACCTCAGTCTATAGAATTCATCAGCCCAGCCATCCTACACAACTCAATTTATAGACAAAACCCATAAAATTTTGCAGTCAGGAAGGAAACCTTCAAAGAGTTTCATGTCTTCAAAGGGTCAATTTTCACAATTAAGACCCCAATTTAAGGCAGTAGAATATATTTAGTGGGAATGCAGCTTGGTAATTATTTGTACAAAATAGCAGCTCTCAACACAGAAAGGAATTTGCACATGCACGCTTCTATTTGTGTGAGCAATCCCCTATTTTGCACATGAGGCCATATACTGTGCAGACACAGCCCCTTAAAATGTTCTGGAGCCACTGTGATTGAGCCAGTTGGTATTCACCTAATGCCTGCAATTAGAGTACAACAACTAACCTACGGGCAAATTCAAGTTCTTTACTGTCTTAGAGCTAAACATGCGTATCTTAAGTACCAGAGTAATTTAAAAATTGACAGGTCTGCAGTTATAGCGTTTGGGGAGAAACACTCAAGAAATCCTTCCTCTGGAATACTACTTTTTTCTATAAATTGATTCTTTTCAAGTCCCCAATTTACAAACACCGAATCCTCAAATAACCTAAATCTAAAAACAATGACCCCTTTGCACTCTGCTTCAGAAATACCTGCTAACAGCCCTGCTGTGGACCCCCAGATGATATTTACAGAAAATGTCTTGCCTCAAAACCGGAAGGAGAGAATAAACCACAAAGAGCACAAATCACAAAGCAGCTGATTCCACAGAAAGTCCGTCAGGGGGACGTGGCCTCCCTGTGTGTTTACCGAGCGGACCCTTCCCCAGTCTGCCCAGGACACTGGACTGATTTTCTCCCTTTTGGCACATCACTTTGCATTTCAAAAATTAGCGGTCTATTCTGGAAAGCATCTTCATAGCACAGTTTAGTGAGTTTTCTTTCTTTAGCAACTTCCACATTTTTGTTAGGACCACATAAAATAAAGTCGACATAAATGCTTCTCAACCACGGAGACACTTTATAAATGTCCTATCCCCTCTCCTATTGCCTAGCAAACCTAAGTTATTCATTAGCCCCCTCATCAGCATGTGAGAGGTTTGCAGCTCACACACGCGCGCGCGCGCGCACACACACACACACACACACACACACATTAAGTTATCCAGACTTAAACAACTGTATTTACTTGCCAAAAACTTGGCAACATATATGCCAAGTACGCATATATAGGACATAGTCTTTAAAAAACCTGTGGAAGTAACGACTGATGAAAAGAATCAGGATCTCCACGGAAACTTAGCTAAACAACACTGCAGCCGGGCTGAATTAGAGGCAGGTGATGGTGCACAGATATTGTAAACTAACGTTTTAACACGAAATGGCTCTACAATGGCAGAGCTACTATATTTTCTTAGAAAACATTTTTATTTAATGGTTTCTTGAAATTCTAGTGACAGATCTGACTGTTCACAAAGTAGATTAAAAAGTGATAAATGAGACAAAGCAAAGATAATAGCTAACAGAACAGGGCACTGAAATTTATCATCAGTAATAAGTACAGCTCATGAATCAAGATGTTAATGCTCTATATCATATAGAAAACAAATACTATGACTTATCTGTTAATGCTGACACAAAGCAAGAGAATTTTACACATCTTCCCAAGATACTTCCAATATACTTTTCTCGTAAGTAGCAAGGAACAAATCATGTAATGAATACTTGAAGTTATGGGGATTTTTTTTAACCTAAGTGTCCAAGAGGTAAGGTAAGAGCACCAAGAAAGGAAAGAAATTTGCTCTTTATTAATTCAGATGACAGAAAAGGGTAGGAAGGACAGAAAGACAGACTTTAGATCAACATAATCTAAGAAAGAATAGTTAGAGGCCCCTGGGAGGCACAGTCGGGTGAGTATCCAACTGGGTTATGGCTCTGCTCATGATTCCAGGGTTGTGGGATGGAGCCCCACATTGGGCCCCACACTGGGCATGGAGCCTGCTTAAGATTCTCTCTCTCTCTCTCTCTCTCTCTGTCTCTCTGTCTCTCTCTCTCTCTCTCACTGCTGCTGCTGCTCTCCCCCATTCATGCCTTTTCTCTCTAAAGGGTAAATTTCTTTTAATTTTAAAAAGAAAGAATATTTAACAGCTAGAGTTGGTGAACAATGAAATTGACTATGATATTTTCTGTGTTCTGTCACAGATATTATTGTAGATTATTTGTCATGGAAGTTGTATGACAACACCTAGTGTTTCATTTTCTGCATATTTATTGTCTATTATATTTCCAAACATGCTGATTAGTCAAACTATGTGCTACTGGAAATGCAAATCCATTCTGCATCACACCTGTCACTGGTAAATACAATATCCTACCAGTAGTGGGGAAAATGGTCAAGCTCAGGCTTGACCTCCATTAACCCTAAAACTCTCACCAATCCTGAGCATGTTAAGATGCCAATATGACAGGCCAAGTCAAGACCTTTGGAGCTACAGTATGATAGATGTCAAAGAAATAGCAATGTGACAGGCTAACACTCTGACTAAATAATCATCTCAAGACCTCACCTTGTGTCCAACAGAGCTCTTGGCACCACTGATGTTGTCAGTCACCTCTTCTTTCCCATCTGTCCTTGATCTAGCCTGGTTTATAAACCTAAGATCACAGTGACCATATTTTTGTTTCAGGCGGTCCTGAATTATGCCTGTTGTCCCAGTGGGATAATAATAATAAGTCCCCCTTTCACTCTCAAAACCATTTTAGTTTGAAGAATAAACTTTATTGCCACCTACCTTCACCCAGTATGCTCTGCAGGAACTAACAGTAGTGCTTGATTTGCATAGTATCATGTTAATGTTAATGAATGCTGGAACCATCTCTTAGCTTTGTATAGCAGAATGATACGAAACACTGAAACATTCGGCATGCACAAGTATCCTTGAACACAATGCTGTGCAAAGCGAGGACTGTCCTACTTACTCTGCTTTCTGACAGAATACTTCTCCAGCATCTATTTCTGGCCAACTGGGATTGCAGCTTCATTCCACCCCTTACTGTAGGCGTTGTCCAAACATATGACACACCAAAGAGATTTTTCCAATTAGGAAGCTAGAAACTCTGGGCCTTGCACCACAACTGTTATTTTGTAATTGACGTAGTGTCATAAGTAAAAGAACAGGAGCCCCTGGCCCACGAAGTCTCCCTTGGATGCAGTGTAGTTAATAATGCAGGCTGGTTTACCTGTGTTAGAGAATCCTGTGTCCGCAAAAGGCTGGACCTCGGGGTTACCTAGTGTGCGTCTAAACTTCTCTGGTGTGTGTCTAAACCAGTTCAGATTTCAAGAAGGCTGTAAGCCATGTGTAATGCTGTGTCTCATTAGTTAATCAATGGTTTATTTGATGAATGCCTGCCCTGCGGAATATTATAGTTAGCGTGTATTATATTTGGGTGATATTCTAATACCGCGTTCAGACTTCCATGTGGAAATCCTCAATCTGCATAGAACTCAGTCATCGCCATTTTTAAGCTAACCCCCGGTAACATTCCCGCCCCAGCAGTGGAGTTCCTGGGTGTGACTTGTCCTCTTCACCCATCAGCATCAGGCTACATCCACTAAAGTTCACCAAAGTTCTGTGGTTTCAACAGAACTTGACATATTATAAGTTCTATTTTTCCACTTTTATGTGCTGTTAATAAACTGCTTCGAAAAGGACCCCAAGTAGACACAGAAAACCCTTTCTTTTAGGAAGACCCAAGTACCAACTGTGTTTACAAGAAGTTCAGCCCAGGCATGGTGTGGTGTGTTCTCAGAGGATCATTGATTTCAACTTCATCCTGCCACTCACACAATTCAGACACCCATGAGCCAGGTTTGGAGTCAGGCTGACAAACCTGGAAAACCTTTCACCTGTGGTAGGACATGACACTCTTGTTGGTTTGGGTAGACCTCGGTTTATTTATTTCAATCCAGTTTGCCTAAAACCGCTTCACCAGTGACCAAATCTCCTAAAACTCAATGCTTTTCTGAGTGTTTCTGAATCTTCTTGGATGTTTTAATCCCCTTTGTCATTTTTCATGCCTGCTTTTCAAGACTTTTAAAAACCAATTTATGTTTACATCCAACTTAATTATTTTTCATAAATATTTATATAATACATAGAATTTTAAAAATTAAGGCATCGTTTTGACCTTCATAGATATCCTTTCCTTTTTAAATTTTTGAGAACTTAGTGNAAAGAGGATTTGTCTAAATCATAATTAATTTATATTACTTATTTTTGATTGGTATAATAAATCTTTAAACACTCACAAGGGACTTCAATTTAAAGCTAGGTAATCATTAGAAGAGTAAACCAACAAATGGCTATTAGGTGAAGAAGTCAATTTTTTGTTTCTTTGGTTCTGTTATTGTGTTTTTCCTTCCCTCCCTCCCTCCCTCCCTTCCTTCCTTCCTTCCTTCCTTCCTTCCTTCCTTACTTCCTTCTCTACTTACCTGGGATCCAGAATCACTAGTCAGATTCCTGTGTTAAAAGCCGTCGTACCATATGGAAAGCAGGGTCTCCTCCCTCCATAGAAATCCTCCCCCTGAAAATTCCCCATGAGAGATTAGTTATGTGGAATCACATAGGAATGGGTTAGGAATCACATAGGCAGGACTAATTTTCTTTTGGTTCATAGTAATACATGTATTCCAGTTATATATAATCGATGTGTTTTCAAATTGAGTCAGTAACTTCTCCAACTAATGATACTTGTGTTATATATTAAACTTTATTCTGCTTCACCACTAAGAATATATCAATCTTATGTGGTTTATCTATACCGTGGAATACTCCATGGCAGTGAGAAAGAATGAAATCTGGCCATGTGTAGCAACANCCTTGTCTGCTAATTCATTCATAATTCCATACACCATCACAGTATTGGACTCAACACTGGGAAAACAGCACACTACAGAGGAAGATTATAATCAAAATTAAATGTACCAACAAGTTACACTATCAACGTAAACCATGGAAATGTGGGTAGGCATGGAATATCATGAGAGACACTGATTTTTTTAATATTTCATGTTATAGAGCTTACAGTAAGAACTCAGTAAACATGATTTAGAAGACCTTTTCATTTGCTACCTGAATATCTTTAAAAATAACAATATTTCTATTGTTATTATCTCAGTTTTACTAGTGAAGTAGCTGGGATTCAAAGCAATTAAGGCATCTACCTATAAATCTGTTCACTGATGTTACTTTTCTCAGCTTTAATCAACTCACATGACTCGTGCTAATCCTCATCAGACCATGCTTCTGCTGCCTTACACACACTACTGGAGAACTGATTTCATTCCCTTCCTTCCTTTTTCCTTTCTTCCTTTCTTTTTTTCTTTCTTTCTCTCTCTCTCTTTCTCTCTCTCTCCCTCCCTCTCTCCCTCCCTCCCTCCCTCTCTCTCTCTCTCTCTCTCTCTCTCTCTCTTTCTTTCTTTCTTTCTTTCTTTCTTTCTTTCTTTCTTTCTTTCTTTCTTTCTTTCTTTCTTTCTTTCTTTCAAAAGCTTTCTCTAGGGGTACCTGGGTAGCTCAGTAGGGTAAGCATCCAACTTCAGCTCAGGTCACGATCTCACAGTTCATGGGTTTGAGCCCTGCATCCCGCTCTGTGCTGACAGCTCAGAGACTAGAGTCTGCTTCGGATTCTCTGTCTCCCCCTCTCTTTGCACCCCACTCTCAAAAATAAATAAACACTAAAATAAATGTTTTTTCTAAACACCTTTGACTTGGCACCGGTGGGGTTTGGCTTTGACCACATGCTCATTCTTTCTTCTGGACAATAGGCTAAACTCATATTGCATCTTTTATTTTTATTTATTTTGAGCGAGAGTGTGTGTGTATGAGCAAGGGAGGGGCAGAAAGAGAGAAAGAGAGAGAGAATCCCAAGCAGGCTCCACACTGTCAGCATATAGCCCAATGTGGCACTCAAACCCACCAACCATGAGATCATGAACGGAGCTGAAACCAAGAGTCAGATGCTTAACCAACTGATCACCTAGATGCTCTTAGCTCTTATTGCATCTTATATCATTTACTCAGCTCTTAAGAGAATCTCCTAGTCTTCACTGGCGTCATTGGCTTGTTCCATCTTGATTTCTGGCTTTTCTGAAAAGTTTAAAGATCCTGAAACAAGAAGGTTGGATAATTAGGGATTTCTTTAATGACCTAAACAAAATATATTTAAGTATCTTCAAGGCATACATCAAAACTGACCTTTGTTTTATCTAGTAAAGCGTGTTGGTATATTTGTGTATTAATATGTATGTGTGTATTTACATATCAGTGTACATATGTTTATTTTTAGGATAAGAAAATATTTTCAGAAAAATAAAATTTCAGAACCCATTGCTTTCCCATGTTCATCTTGAGTCTCTGGGGAAGATTTGACATCTCTTTCATTGCTCTTTTGGTTTATAAATTCCCTTAGTTAAAGACATTTCTGTTTTTGGAATTTATTAGTGCGTATGTGTAATCAAATGCCTCAGAGCATATCATAAAGTGTTGCTTTTTAAAACACAAACAAGAAACCACAAACAACTAAAGTTGCATGCTGACGACAATAGACTTCAGTCTAGAGTGATCCCCAGTTAACCATCTATAGATTTAAATAAAACTTCCTGTCCAACAAACTTCCTTTAGACAAAGGCTTGACTAAACAGAAGAGTTAATCTTTCTTCCCTGTCCACTTACCATTCACTATGATAGAGTTCAAGGTGATAGAATTGACATTATGAATTAGGTTCTCTAAGTTGCTGTGACAGAGAAAGAAAAAAAAATCAAAAGAACAAACTCACCTACCTGTAAGAGTTCTTTCTGAAGAGAACTGCTGAGACATCTATCTCTTCCAATCCAGTTATAAGAGAAGGCAGGGCCAGATTAAAGAGTTGGTAAGATGTGCAAATGTCACTACCCTGTTTTATGGGCCAGTGTAGTCCAGACCCAGCCACGCTCCTTCCACACCATTGCAGTAGCAGGTAGCAAACAGTCGAGGTGAGGCTCCTGTGTACATTTTTATTCCCGCCTCTTGGGTAAGGGGTAGACAGCTGGTTGAAAAGATGAATCGCTTAGTTATCCATCAGCTGTGTTTTCAACACTACATAAAACTGATTCCACGGATTCTCGCTTGGAGAATGGCCGGCCAAGCCAGTTAGCTGATTTACCATGGGCTTCTGGTTCTAAAATGAAGTCTGAAAATTATTATTTAAACAGATTGGGGGGAAAAAAAGAAACAAGTATCCATGTAGTTTATTACCCTTGCTTGGATCGTAGGAGTAGCCTGGCTGATCGTGCGCACGTTGCCAAATGTTCTCAGGTAAGCCAGAAAGGGAGTTGAGGCCAAGTGAGTTAAAAAAAAAAAGATAAAAACTTACCCAGAATGTTGAACCCTAAGCATTTCACCTCTTCAAAATCTTTTCTTGCTTTTTAAATCCTTTAAAAGAATTACAACTTTAATAAATTAAGTAAATTATTTGCCAATAGTAATGTAATGATATATATTAGTAGTAATGATAAACATCTTTTGAGTATTTCTCTAGCATTCTAAAGGCTCATCACTCCTGATATCTAAATATTTTGAAAACATGTTATGAAAGAGTCAGTATTTTTTAAGGAAAGAGAAATGACACTGTAAGCACCCTGGAAAACATATCCTTTTCCTTTTTTTTTCCTAAGTGGTGGATTGTATTCTCTGACATGAACTCTCTGTGGCCAAAACAGATATTTTTAGTATTATTCACATGTGTATTCATACTGAGTGCTCACATTCTTTTAATCATTTTCTGGATAAATTAAGTATCAAGCACAAATGTATTTGCATGAGGGTTATTACTGATGAATAACTTCAATGTTCTTTGGTTACATACCCTTACACATATATATTTTTAAATATGATACATTTATTTTAGTATTTTCACATATGTGAGTGATTTTAAGCCCTCCAATTTTCTATATAACTTTCTATATCAATAAGCATTATTACAAGCCCTCCTACTTTCTATATAACTTTCCATATTGATAATTATTTTTTCATTTTTTTCATTTTTTTATTTATTTTTGAGAGAGAGAGAGGGAGACACAGAGTGCAAGTAAGGGAGGGGTAGAGAGAGAGGGAGACACCGAATCTGAAGCAGGCTCCAGGCTCTGAGTTGTCAGCACAGAGCCCGATGTGGGACTCGAACTCATCCACTGCGAGCTCGTGACCTGAGCCAAAGTCAAATGCTCAACCAACTGAGCCACCCAGGCACCCTCGTATAGATAATTATTATTATAATGTTCCTGAAGGTTTGGTTGCAGTTGTTAACAATCTAATGTGGATTGGGCTCCTCCTCATTGCTTCATGGACTAGACAGGCCCAAAGAGCTAGATACAGATTCTTCTATTTTCATAGCATTTACTTTCTAAATATCTCACCAAATCTCTCATCTTTGCTTTTTCCCCTCTATACTAATATGACATTTCTCAGACTTTGCTGCATAGGCAACTTCACAGAGAAATACAGGAGCTATTGCACTGGAATTGTGCTGCCATCTATCTGTCTTCCAGGCTACTTTGGCAGGGCTGGCACTGAGGCAACTGCATTAGCATCCTGATGACTGGCTTGTTCTAGGCTTTGGGTTTGGGTAACCTCATCCTCTTTATATGAAATTGAATCCAGAACATAGCTAAAGCTGGTGAAATGCCTCAGGGATCTTCCACAGAGAACCACACAGCTCTCAAATCTTTTGGGCTTAGATTTTGATACATCTTTAAATTGCTAAGTAAAGGAAGTCTAAAACAGACAGATGGGACTGTTTCTCCAATGCAGTTGAGAAATAATTACTGAGCAGCTCCGTGCATAGTACAAGAGGGAAAGAACATTTGCGGAACATTAAGTGCTTATGCAAGTACTGTACTCACTACAATCCGATGAACCAGTTCATGTCACTCACTCTTAGAGATGGGCAAACTGAAGCTGAAAGAGGTTCTATGATGACCCTGGCACAGCTTCTAATAATTTGTATTTTAGGGGCGCCTGGGTGGCTTAGTCAGTTAAGCGTCCGACTTTCGCTTAGGTCCTGAACTCGCGCGGTTCGTGGGTTCGAGCCCCGCGTCGGGCTCTGTGCTGANGACTCTGAAAACAAAAATAGCGAAATGACAGCAATAGAAGTTAACTGTAGTGCATTAGAGAAGTGTAACAGATGCCCAAAAGCACCATGAAATGAAAGGTGAGAGAATGATTTAATGTGACGAGCGCCTGGGTGGCTGCCACATGATTTTATCAGAAAGGAGGTAGGAGTTGAATGGGACCTCGAAATAAAGGTAAATGGAAAGATACCTGGAATTAAAGGTAATACAAATCGAGGAGAGGAACAAAAATTCTAATAAGAGAAATGTTACAGAAATAACAAGTATGTCTCTTTCAAGGGGCAGGGAACAGCCTATACTAGTGGAGGAAAAATGTGGAACACAGCAGGGTCAGCTTTAATTTCAAAGGCCATGTTATACTTAATTATTATGTAAAGCTTTTAAAAGCTAACGGTAACTTTTTATTGGATACTACCCAATAAAAAAAGGGTGCAGGTAGGGAACCATTGAATATCTGTGAGTAAGAAAATGGCCTGATAAGAACAAGACTGAAATTTGTCTGGGATAGGTACGCAGTATATAATGGAAAGGAAACAAAACCGGAAGAAGGGAGAGCACTGAGGAAGCCGGTAATTCTAGGCATAAGTGTTGTGGACCTGGGTGTAATGGCAGTAGCAGGTTAAAAAAAAAAAGTTTCAGGGAACCCATGAAACGTTTTAGACAAGCATCTTCACTTTGGCAAAGATGGCTGGTCCGTTCTTAAGGCTGTAAAGTTAACATAGGCATTTTTATTAGTCTATGTCTCCCCCACCCCCCGCATCGGCTGTTTCACATTTATCGATTGAACATTTCATAACACCCAGTGCCACAGTCCATTATGCTAACCATGAAGTAGTTACAAACTGAAACCTATCTTTGAGGCTTTCTTACCATTTAATTCTTTATAAACTCTTAGCTGTCCTTGAAAAGGGTAAAGTTTTTACTCATTCTTCTGGAGGGAGGACACTAGAATTAAATGTCATATATCAATGTTAATTTGACCAAGAAAGTACATATCATCAGACTTCAAAACTAAGAACTTAATACACACATTATTTTTATTTTTCCATTGTCACAGACATTTAATTTTCTTAAAAATGATCCTATTTTAAAACTTCTAAAAGGCCAATTAAATAATGTTACATGGGGAGTTTTAGATGGAATAGTAAGCAGATTCTTTGACCATGATGTTAATTTGTTGATGAATGTTTATTTTACCACTACAAGAAAAATAATATTGATTTTTTAATGTAGCAGTGATTCTCATCAAGAGAAGCTTCCCTTACATAACTCACTCTGTAGAAAAATGTTTTTTTCCTGAATCTCTTTTGTGAGACTTGTAATCTTTATTTTTAAATGTGTTCCATGCTCTTATCATAGTGACACTCACATTGTACATAAGATTTGTAATTTAAACTTCTCTAATCTAAATGTGACTATATACAGTTAAGGCTACGTGATCAGAAACAGGCAAATGTCTGCGTCCTTGAAATTTCATCTAAGAGTAATAAGATGTGTGTCAGTTATGAAACTTAGCCAAATTTCTGGGTAATGTTAAGTCTCAATTTATGTAGAGCTACTTCATTAGATAAGCAGACTTCTTAAGAGCCAGACCTCCCAACCCAGCTTTTGTAATGAAGAAAAAAGGGCTGTTAATAGTAATTCCCTCATTGTTATTGGTAGAATTTTCTGTGTATATTTGTTTTGGCTTTTCTATGTTTTTTAAATGATCACCAGGCCCAGAAGATATTTCTTGTATTGAAATGGAGATGAGAAGGAATTTCAAAAGTAGAGAAATGAGAAACATCATGTGGTTCCTTATCCAAAATATCTATCATCTAAGTAAGCCTGGCAGTTTAAAAACCAAAAATCCTCTATCATTTCTTTTCTTACCCATTATTATTCTGGACAAGAACAGCCAGTGACAGTAGGCTGATGATGATGACGATGATGATGAAGATCATGATCATGATGATAGCCCAAAATTAAGTTTATTTACATAGAAAATGAAATTGCTTGAATTAAAAAATAAGTATTGTCAGGGAGGTGAAGAGATGGGATTGGTGAAATAATCCACCAGTAACAGTATTCAGATTGTTACATTTTGACTGAAGAGTGTGAGGGAAATTAAATCTAAATACACAGCAAAAGAAAAACCATTCAGGGGTGCCTGGGTGGCTCAGTCAATTAAAGGTCCAACTTCAGCTCAGGTCATGATCTTGTGGTTTGTGTGATCCCACCGCATCCGGCTCTGTGCCTACAGCTCAGAGCCTGAAGCCCGCTTCCGATTCTGTGTCTTCCTCTCTCTCCTCTCCTTCTCTCATTCATGCTCTGTCTCTGTCTCTGTCTCTCTCTCTGTCTCTCTCTCAAAAATGAATAAACAGTAGAAAGAAAAAAAATTAAGAAAAAAAGAAAAACAACTCACCCTTTAAAAAAAGATATAATTTTATGTAAGTTATTTTAATCCCTCCTTTCCAACAATGACTTCTAGAAAGCAGTTTCCTCATAGCATTTTTTTCTAATCTTATCAACATTTGCTGCAATTCTGATGCTTATCTTTATGGTGCTCTGTTCTAAAATACAATCATTGCTGGCCCAGACATTATTGTTGATAAAATGAAATTTATTATACCATATTATATTATACTCTAATATATATTGTTAGATGTGGGGGAAGTATGTTCTCAAAGGTCCTGGTAGGGAAACTCCCATATATTATTCCTTCTACTCCACAAGCTTGAGTTCATCAAATATACACATGGATGTAGGGACAGCTGCCTGAACTCTGTTTTTAAGAGCCAATTCTTTCTGAGTTCCTACATCTCAACAGACATCTTACTCTCAGTCTAAAAAACAACCCTTACTCTCTGTTCCATAAAACATAAATGTATCTATATATAATATTTGCTCTGAATTAATAATCACTTGCAATCCTTCAGTGAAGGTCAAATGTTCCTGAAAATACAGATCTTGATCAGTGGATCTCAAGATACCAAACTATAAAGACCAAAAAAACCTGGTGATCCAGTAAGAAAAGTATATTTGACACTGACCTAAATCCTTTCACCAAAAATTGTCTTGAAGGAATATTACTTGTATGGTAGTCTCAAATTTAAGTTTGTCACTTTGAATATTTCTGAATGGCCCCACTGATAAACTATATCTGAAAACCATATAGCTTTCAATATAAGCCCAATTAAATTTCCTAAAGCTTAATCACACTAAGGAAAGCAAAAGTAAGGTCTTTCATTAGGAGCATCCCTTACTCTCTGATCCATAAAATGTAAATTTCCGTATACATAATATTGTGCTCTGAATTACTCGCTTCATTTTTTTTCCATCTCACCACACTGCCAAACACAATTCTTCAGTGCAGGAATTGTGTCTTTAGTCAACAAACACATATGTTGTTATTTTCTCCATGTGAAAATGAACAAGGCAGAATATACAGATGAAACTCAGTAAGTTCCGATCACCGAGCTTCCCCTACAGGGCACCTTACTTAGCTCAGACAACACTGTCAAAGGTTCACAAATGCAATCAAAGCATGGTATCTCATTCCCAATGAATGCATGATTATTCTTAATAATGCAGAAATAAACCCAAGATTCTGTATGTATGTTTTCATTGTTGTTCCATGCTATGGCTATTACTTCTACTCACCAAAGTGCAGTTGATTTTTTTAAACATGTGTGTGAATATTCTCAAAGTTAATACAGACAACTTCTTTCCTAGCACTTTCTTTCTAATGCTGACAAATCACATAAACATTCACACAAAGTTGCTTCTCACAGAAGGCAATTCCACTGTGTCATCCAGGAGAGAAATAAGAATACCAACTCTCATTTGCAAACAGCAAAGCGTTCAACAAAAAATGAATTGGCCAGAAAAATTTGAACAAGAAACAACAATAGGATTGCATTATAATCCAAGGAATAGCATACATATTCATGAGTCTATAATGGTACAGATAAATGATGGAATGAAATACTGGGGAGGAAGGACAGCTCTTCCTCACAGAAGAATTCGATTAATAAAAGTTGGCTGAATGAGGGAAGTAGAAGGAAATCACAATTGGAAAACCACAGTAAAGACTGCTACAAGCAAGAGTCATGGACGAATATTAAATTAAAGAGAAACTGGAAATCTGCATAGTCTCACAGTACATCCCTCCACATAATTATCTATTACTGGCATAGTATTAATGTACATCCACAAACTCTTTGATACTCCTCTCTAGGAGGTGGAACTAATTCCTCTTTCCCTTGAGTGTAGGCTGCACTTAGTGATTCAGTTCCAAAGAACAGAGTTTGGAAAGTAACAAATAGTAACTTTACAGTAGTAAAACCTGGCAGGCACTACCTTAGACGCATGAACAAGGTTAATACCACTTATGATAAAACACTGATATCATGAACACTCTCAGAAGATGAGAACAACACATCTTTATGTATTCTTTTCCAAAAATCTATCTCCACAGTCTATCATTAAAGAAAACATCAGGCAGGGGCACCTGGGTGGCTCAGTCAGTTAAGCAACAACAGACTCTTGATTTTGGTTCAGGTTACGAGCTCACGGTTCATGGTTTCCAGCCCTGCAATGGGCTCTGCACTGACAGCATGAAGCCTGCTTGGGATTCTCTCTCTCTCTCTCTCTCTCTCTGTCTGCCCCTTCCCCACTCACACTGTCTCTGTTGCTCTCAAAATAAGTAAATAAATAAATAAAAACTTAAAAACAACATCAGACAGGGGTGCAACATTGCAATGTGACATCGAGGCTGAGACACTGGAACAAAAAAAGACACAAGGAAAGCTGAGGAAATACAAATAAAATCTACAACATGGTAAATAGGACCAGTGTTAATACCTTAGTTTTGATCTTACCATGTAAGACATAAGATGTTGACCTTAAGGGAATAAGAGAACTCTCCCTATCCTCTCTGTAACTCTTTTTAAGGCTATAATTATTTCAAAATAAAAGGTTGTTGTTGTTTTTAAGTTGGAAGGAATCTTCCATGAAAAACTGGTTCAACGTTCTGCCTTTGAGCAGATAGCACATCATTCATTCATGATTTCAATCATTTATTCCTAAAATGTAAGCTCCATAAGAACAAGGAATTTATCTGTTTTGTTTGCCAGTATAGCCTCAACACCTGGATGTAATGATGAGAGAAATTTTTCTTAATTAGCAAAAAAATATTTAATGAACTGGACATATTCTTACATCTTAAAAGTAAAATTATGGCTGCTAACGGCAATAGCAACACACCTTGGGTATCAAGGGTGTCCTCACACCCTATGTTTTTCAAGCTATCGAACTCTCATAAGCCATTTCTCATCTTCCTGGCTTTGCAGAGGTGAGATGATTTACTGACAAGGAATCACCTTGTGCCTCATTTCAAGATTCTTTAAGCATGAAGCTAGAGGCCGCCTTCTGAAGATTTAATGAATAGCTCCCGTGGCCTCAGGCAATAGACAACCAGTCCAATGGAAAGTGATCTGGAACTCATTCCTGATCGCCAGGAACTTGTTAAATGATGCAGTCTGTGACTGATGGAGGTTTTTGAGTTAACACTCTGCAGGAAGTTGACAGGGCACAGGTTACACTCTGCTTTATCTTCAAACAGGTTTTAGGAGGAAGGGAAAATAGGAGAGAGATTACAGACACCTCTGGTGAGAATTCTTTAAATGTGAGAGAGTTTCACCCTGCTGTCAGAAAGCTTCATTCCTGACACTTTCCTCTGTCTAAACAGAATCATCTTTGGAGCATAAAAATGACAGGATATGGCTTTTCAGTCACAGAAAGGGTAACTATTGGTGAAGAGATTCAACCCCTACAATCTGACACAACAAGAAAAAACTAAATATTCTAATCCACATTTAAAATGTGCTACTTTCCAGCCAGGAACAAATAATGTTTCTGCTTAGCAACTGAATTGGCCAAAAAAAATAACATTTTCTCTTCTGCTTCTTACCTCTCCATATTATATATAATTCTTGTTGAAAACCAAAGAGAACATACCATATGGATTTTTTGTGTGTGCTAATCTCATAAAATTACAAATAAAACTTTCACAGAATCATAACATCTGCTTCAGCATTACCCTGGAGAAAAGTCGTCTTAGCAGAATCACGTGAGGACGTGTAGTTTAATGTCCAACTTGCCTTCCACATTTGGCATTCACATCGTCTTTGAGAGGGCTTGGAGGACATCGGCAATAAATGCCAGATGAGGAAAATGAGTCTCTGGATAAAAACAGGCTTTTATTTTTTTTAAATATTACTGATAGTATTATCAAAATTGAAGTGTAGTGCGATTAATTTAATTTATTCATGAGAACCTATGGCAATATTTTTAATATACATCTTCTTAAGAAACAAAGGGTATGTCTGACTGTAGAATGGAATGTCCAAAGAGTTTGACCTTTGCTTTCAAACTGGAGCTACTTGAAGGGTGTCAAGTTAGAAGTCCACTGACAAGTCAGAAATGAGCCTGGTGCCTGCTATGCCTTTCTTCTATCTCCACGTCTCTTTCACAGAGATCAGACCTAAATACTTCTCAGAGGTAACCACATATTTTTCATTTCTCTTGCTACCACCCTGGGCCAGGCCATTCTGTTTCTCCTGGTCTCAACTCTTGCTTATATTTATCGAAGGATATGTCGGTAAAACAGCTTTCCAACAACAGCAACAATACCAACAACAAAAACAAAACCTTACTTGCTTTGGAAGTAAGTTTGCCAATTTCCAGCATGTAAATTCTCCCACCATGTCTTACTGCAAGCTACGACGGTTTAACAACCACTTAGCAAGATTCCTGAATATTTATTTAGCAATCAGCTCTCCTGTGCCAATGTGAACTGACTCAAGCACACCACTGTCTCCATGCATTGTTCTGTGCAGCTGGTCTCTGTAATTTCTTGCTTAAAAATCTTCAGTAGCTCGCACTTCCCTAAGCACTGAGTGTCACATCCGTCGCTGGATTTATAAGACCCTCCACAATCTGGCCCATGGCCACCTCTCCAGTCTAATGTGACATTGCTTTTTAATCACACACCAGCCATATTGATTTTACTTCCTTATCCTTGTATCTTGATAACTCCTACTTCCCCAGGTATCTGATTAAATATTTGTTGTCCAGGAAAACTGGCCAGCTAGGTGTTTCTAATATATACACACTCATAGCATTCTTCACATCAAAACACTCTTCAAAGTCCTTCAGGATTACTTGTGTAATTATCTTTTACCCTCAATGCTAAAGCTTTCTGAATCCAGGGGCCATGGCTTTGAGAGCATCACTTTTTTTCCCAGGACCTAGAAAAAGTTCCTAGTACCAATAGGCCCTCAAAGACTGATTAAATAATGATTTAATGGAGGATTTTCATCTCGCATTCCTTCTCCTTAGTCAAGGAAGCCTATTTATAAATAAAAGAAATTCATAGTTATGTTAAGAATTATAATGTTTGCCATTTAGAGCCAAGTAAATTCCAGAAACAAGAAAGTTCTTCAAATTCCTACAAACTATGGCTTACAAAGTAATATACTCTGAAAGCTGAGGTCTTATGGAATCAAAAGTCATGTAGCTTATAGTGATGATTGAAAAATGCCACCTTAAAGCGGCATTCTGAGTGTAAAACAGGAACACATTCTTTCCTACTCCAGGGCACACACTTTTGAATCTTGGGTCAGAGCCTGGAACTTCAAGATGAATTTTTATAAACTTGTCAGAGGTAATAGCCACTAGATCCCGGCATTTAAGAAAATAGTCAGGGTAGATGATCTTCAAGTTTGCTCCCAACTCAAAGATTCTGAAATACCATAAGGCAAATATGAGCAGCAGGTGGTGGTAGAACTATATAGTCCACTTCTGAATCCACTTAGTTCTTTGTCGCTGTGCACTGGCCTTGGAAATTAGAAGAAAATACACCTGCAAATGGAGACACACTCCACACAAGTGGAGACACACTGAGCAGAGTCCAGAAAGGAGGAATAGAGTAGCATGGCGAGAGTAATTTGCTGTACAAGCCGTCAACCCCTTATCTATTGGTAGTGTTGGAAAAATTTGCCTTCAGAGATTTAAGAGACTAAAGATGTATGTAAAAACAAAACAAAATGCTTATGATACTATGTCTGTGAATTCTTTAACCATATAGATTCCTACATGCAGTTTTCCACATAAATCATCCAAACGTATTAGAGCAATTAATAATGTCTTAAAAATATTAAAATGTACTTTTGAGGGGTGCCTGGGTGGCTCAGTTGGTTAACTCTCTGACCTCAGCTCGGGTCATGATCGCATGGTTCGTGGGTTAGAGCCCTACATCGTGCTCTGTGCTGACAGCTCAGAGCCTGGAGCCTGCTTTGGATTCTGTATCTCCCTTTCTCTCTGCCCCTCCCCTACTTGTTTCTGTCTCTCTCTCTCTCAAAAATAAATAATCATTAAAAATTTAAAAAAGAAATGCAAAGTATTTTTGAAAACTCAACTAAAATTATAACCCCAGAAATAAGAAGCAGTTCTTCATTCTCTCAGTATACAAGTGCTGAATAACCTCTATTAGGAACCTAAAATTATCCCTACAGGTGACAGTGGTGGTAGTCACCTGCATATGACACAGTGTGTGCCCTCACAATATGGACAGAGTGGTGGAAGAGGCATACGTTGTGTGAATACTTGTAATTGTCATAAGGGAATTGTCCTGAAGTTGTATGTGAACTATTCAAGAGCAGAGAGTGGATACCACATGTTCTCTTTTAATTAGTTCTTCGAATGGCCACAGAATTTTTTTTTTAATATTTTTTTATTTATTTCTAGGAGAGAGAGAGACAGCGTGAGCAGGGGAGGGTCAGAGAGAGAGGGAGATACAGACTCTGAAACAGGCTCCAGGCTCTGAGCTGGCAGTCAGCACAGAGCCCGACGCGGGGCCCGAACCCACGAACCGCGAGATCATGACCTAAGCGAAAGTCGGACGCTTAACCGACTAAGCCACCCAGGCGCCCCGTCCACAGAATATTTTGAAATAGATCTTAGGTTATACATTTCGCTCCTCAAATTTTAATTTACCAGAAACTGTTGCAAGAAATGTCTACACTGATTTTAAGTTGTATCAAGTTTTCAAAAATGTTTAAAAGTGAAAAAAACCCACATGTATGTACAGAAGTAATGAGATAATGAGGTGAAGACAGCTTATAACATCTGACAGCCAAATCCCTGCTAGGTAAATTCTCCTTCAGTGCCTGGGTTCTGACTTGGAGAGTTTGCTGTGTGGGAATGGGGATAGCACTACACAATTTAAGGAAAGACTGAAAAGATTTGGGAGTTGCTAGGGAAAATTCAAGAGTGAGGAAAACAAAAATCAAAGAGGGAGAGAAGATAGAAGATTAGGGAAAAACTTTTTGGTTAACACGATGGGCCTACATGTGAACCTGGGAATTTTCATCTTGAATTTTAAAAGAAAGGGGTTGGGAAATGATCTAGTTTCATTCTTCTGCATGTTTCTGTCCAGTTCTCCCAGCACCATCTGTTAAAGAGGCTGTCTTTTTTCCATTGGATACTTTTTCCTGCTTTGTCAAAGATTAGTTGGCTGTACATTTTTGGGTCCAATTCTGAGTTCTCTATTCTGTTCCATTGGTCTATGTGTCTGTTTTTGTGCCAATACCATACTGTCTTGATGATGACAGCTTTGTAGTAGAGGCTAAAGTCAGGAATGATCACGCCTCTCATTTTGGTTTTATTCTTCAATATTACTTTGGCTATTTGGTCTTTTGTGGTTCCATACAAATTTTAGGATAGTTTGTTCTAGTTTTGAGAGGAATGCTGGTGCAATTTTGATTGGGATTGCATTGAATGTGTAGATTGCTTTGGCTAGATCATTTTCTCACACCATACACAAAAATAAACTCAAAATGGATAAAGGATGAATGTGAGACAGGAAACCATCAAAACCCTAGAGGAGAAAGCAGGAAACAACCTCCTTGACCTCAACTGCAGCAATTTCTTACTTGACACAGCTCCAAAGGCAATGGAATCAAGAGCAAAAATGAACTACTGGGACCTCATCAAGATTAAAAGCTTCTGCACGGCAAAGGAAAAAATCCATAAAACTAATAGGCAAACGACTGAATGGGAAAAGATAGTTCCAAATGACATCAGATAAAGGGCTAGTATCCAAAATCTACAAGGAACTCACCAAACTCCACACCCAAGAAACAAACAATCCAGTGAAGAAATGAGCAGAAGACATGAACAGACACTTCTCCAAAAAGGACATCCAGATGGCCAGAAGACACATGAAACGATGCTCAGCATCCCTCCTCATCAGGGAAGTACAAATGAAAACCACACTGAGATACCACCTCACACTTGTCAGAGTGGCTAAAATGAGCAAATCAGAGGACTCTAGATGTTGGCAAGGATGTGGAGAAATGGACACCCTCTTACACTGTCGGTGGGAATGTAAACTGGTGCAGCCCCTCTGGAAAACAGTGTGGAGATTCCTCAAAAAATTAACAGTAGAACTCCCCTATGACCCAGCAATAGCACTGCTAGGAATTTACCCAAGGGATACAGGAGTGCTGATGCATAGGGGCACATGTACCCCAATGTTCATAGCAGCACTCTCAACAATAGCCAACATTGTTGAACAATGGAAAGAACAACATGGAAAGAGCCTAAGTGTCAATCAACTGACAAATGGATCAAGAAGATGTGGTTCATCTATGCAATGGAGTACTACATGGCAATGAGAAAGAATGAAATATGGCCATGTGTAGCAACATGCACAGAACTTGAGGGTGTTGTGCTGAGCGAATTAAGTTAGGCAGAGAAGGAAGGACAGATATCATATGTTTTCATGTATAGGAGGATTAGGTGAAACTTAATGGAGGACCATGGAGGAGGAGAAGGGTAAAAATAGTGGGAGAGAAGGAGGGAGACAAACCATGAGAGACTCTTGAATGCCGAAAACAAACTGAGGGCTGATGGGGGTAGGGGAGAGGGGAAGGAGGGTGATATGCATGGAGTTGGGCACTTGTGGGGATGAGCACTGGGTGTTATATGAAAACCAACTTGACAATAAAGTATTTAAAATAAATAAATAAATAAATAAAAGGGGTGGGGGGGCTTTCATGAAATGTAAGATAGAGACAGGACTGGATTCATAAGTGTGCAGCCTGTATGGTCACTCCATGCTTTACTGAATGCTCCATTGTCGTTGCCTTGAAATTCTTAATAACCCTTGAAGGTATCTATTTTAGGTGAAGACCAGTGGGAAAATGGAGCATATGTGTGAGCAGAGGAGATATGTGTGATATGCATGCTGCCATTTCTTGCCACTTCATTTCTGTGTAGCATTCTCAGTGACCTGTGAACCTAGAAATCCTACATTGTGAGGGAGTTCAGCCTGTTATCTACTTCTGAGTAAATGAGGACACTGACAGAACTTAGAAGCCTCACCTTCAATTCCTGAATTTGCTTCAAATGCAGAAAGAAACCAATGACATTCTAAGAAACACGAATGACCAAGAAATCTTATCATATATCTTCTTAGATGCACTGTTTCTCTGTATTGGCTGACCATTTATGCTAAAAATATTGACATTAAAGAAAAGAGAAACATAAGACAGCACATAGTCCTTTCTCTTTTCCTTCTTCCTTACTTATCAATATGCATAAGAATGTTGGTAGAATGTGCACATATTGAGAAATGCAACAAAAACAATAGATTTAGTTTTGTGCAGCATTTCTATTGTTCTAATAGTTATGAAACATATATACATGTACAAGTTACAAAGTACAAATTGTGTAATTTCAATGATTCTACAAATGAATTACACAAGAGGCAAAGTAAGGGATAGGGCTTTACTTCTCAGATTCTCTCAGATATCTCTTCAGCTTGGACCAGTTTTCTTTTTCAAGCTCTGGTTCATGAAGTTCTTGCATATGATAAAAGATTCCTTACATGTTTGATATGGAGAAAAATTGTAAACTCATTATACTCCTTTTGTATACTTTAGTTATTTTCAATAGTAATATGTAGATATTTATATATATGTACAAATATATGTACATACATATACGTATATGTATGTATGTATGACCTTAACAATATCATCATTAGGTGTTTTGTAGAGTAGTCAACTGATATCTGTTGAGTCTACCCTCAAATGTTAGCCAGAACCTGAACATTTCTCTCCACCTCCACCTCTCCCCAGATCGAACTATCATCAGGTCTTACCTGAACTATCACAATGGTGTCTTGAGTAATTTCCCTGATTCTTCCCTTCCCTCCCACACTCATAGCCTTTTAACACAGCAGGAAGGATCTTTTCAAATTTTCACATCATCTGCCCCCTTTGCTCAAAATCCTTAAATGGCTTCCCTTCTGTGTGGGATAAAAGCCCATTCCTTAGACTGGCCCCAAGGTTCTATAAGATCTGCTTCCTGCTACTTCTCTGACCTCACTTCCTTCCTTTACCGTTCCTGTCTTCACTCCTCACAAGTCATGTTGGCTTCTTTGTTGTTTTCTCAGCATGCCACCCATGCTTCTTCCTGGGGACTGGCTCTTCCCATCTCGCTGAATCCACTCAGTGTGAGCCTCTCCATAGCACTTAGCACCATCCAGCACTTTGATCATTTCACTTATTTTCATTTTAAATTGTCTGTCCCCTGGAATATAATCTCCATGAAGATAGGGGCTTCTTTCTATTTTATAAGATGCTGTATCCTCAGCATTTAGAACTAACTAGCACTTATTGGGAACTCAATAAATATCTGTTGAATAAAGGAACACTGGATGATTAACTAGTAAGATGTTACTGATAGTGGGTCTCCAAGAAGACTAGGTTTCTGGGTTTTCTGTTTTGCGGGAAACAAATGTTTATTCTTGTATATCATTGTAGTCTGTCTTTTTCTTTCTTGTTTTTCTTTTTTAAATTTTACTCCCTTTAATACCTTGACCTTAATTGTATGAACTCCCTTGTCACCAGAGAGTGGTGAGGTGTAGAGTACCACCCTGCAGACACTTCAGAGATTCTAGAGAAGCTGTCAGGGGCTTGTAGCCAGCAGCTTAGTCAAGCACTTGCCCTGATTAACACCTTTGAGTATTCTCAGCATGTCTATGATTTTGCTTTTGGTGCTGGTGTTGACTTTTGGGGGCATTCTTCATCCAAATGGCCTCTTCTGCTTCTGAGTTGTATTTGAATATGAGAACTAGCCAATATTCTTCAATATTAATACACTTCCCTTCATTTAAGCAAGTCTGATCCCACAAATCCGTTTTGCTATTAATACTAGGGACCTTAAAAAATAGAAAAATATCATATATTTTTGTATATATCCTTCACAAAATACAATTGTTTTTAGAAAATTATAAATGGGTTGAAGGGACGATAAATATTTTTGTCTATATAATCAAAATAACTTCTTCTAGAAGCCAAAATGTGTATTTTCAGAATTCTTTTTATTGCAAATAAGAGAAGTCCATCTCAGTTTATGAATAAAGTGAAGAATAGGGATAAATAGGGCTTCTGATATATCTGTACTTAGATATTCAACAAATACCGTAAGAATCTCTCTCTTTCTCAATCTTTCCTTCTTCAGACAGTTCATGTCATACACAAGATAGCTGACTCACCCCTGACTCATATCCTGCCAACTTACTAAGCCCAATGAAAAGAGATAGTTTCACTAACATTTATGTTGAAAAACTAAAGCATTATCCTGATGGAGATCACATGCCATATGTTCATTCCTTACCTAGAATCTTTGGCTGGAGGAAGGAATAGTCTCGTTGGGGTTCATGACCACCATGGTCACCTCTGTGATAGATGAGTGGAGTCAGTAGGGTTATCACAACCACAAAATCATTGGAAAGAATGCTTCTTCCACTGAAAAGATCTACCTTCCCACTCAATGCAACCAATCACAAAGAATTCAGTAGACTATTACTTACAACAACCATTTCTAGGCAAGTTTTCTATTTTAGATCTCTAGAAAGAAAGTTGCTTCCAGAAGTCAGGAGGCATGATTGACAGTGGGCTGGATACCCAAGGTGTATCAGATTCCTTCTATTTGTCACATACATTGCTCAATTTGCTACATGTGACCACATCCATCTCCTCTTTAGTCTTTGAAATAGCCTTGTAATGTCAATTTTATTATTCTTTATTGAGAGAGCAAATTGACCTAGGCAATAATCAGAGTGGGGTGCCTGGGTGGCTCAGTCGGTTGGGCATCTGACTTCGGCTCAGGTCATGATCTCATGGTTCATGGGTTCGAGCCCCATGTTGGGCTCCGTGCTGACAGCTAGCTCAGAGCCTGGAGCCTGTTTCAGATTCTGGGCCTCCCTCTCTCTCTGACCCTCCCCTGCTCATACTATCTCTCTCTCTCTCTCTCTCAGAAATAAATAAAACATTAAAAAAATTTTTTAAAAGAATCAGAGCTTAATTTTGAACCCAGATCTAATTCTGAAAAGCATGCACTTTTCAACATATGTTAATATTGCTACTTGGAAAATGTTGGTGCCCTGACAAAGTAAACAGAGGTTCTCATTTTGTTTTGCTTTCTCTCTTCCTTTCCTTTGAGAAAAAAAAGACATGTTGCCTGTTAAAGGTCAACTCTGAGAAAGGAATCCATTCGTAGGACCTGGGAGCATGAGTAAGGCTGTGAGGTCATTAGTGTTGAAAACAGCAAGAAGGGGGCACCTGGATGGCTCAGTCCATTAAAAATCCAACTTCAGCTCAGGTCATGTTCTCACAGCTCATGAGTTCAATTCCTGCATCAGGCTCTGTGCTGACAGCTCAGAGCCTGAAGCCTGCTTCAGATTCTGTCTCTCTCTCTCTCTTTCTCTCTCTCCCCCTCTTCCTCTTGCACTCTGTCTCTCCCTGCCTCTCTTTCAAAAATAAATAAACATTAAAAAAGAAAACAGCAAGAAGGGTGGGAAAAAGCTTTAGTGGTGAGCTTTAAATGGAATATTTCCTTTTCCACTATCATTATAACATGAAGGGATAGAGATTTGCTGGATTTTCCCACTTCTATATCTAATCAGTAAGTTATTCTTTGTCATGGATTCTATATTAATTAGTTGGCATGAAAATCCCAACTGCTTTATTCACTTACACAATAATAACTTATTGAATTTTTACTATGGGCTAATTATTCTAAAAATCTCAGGTCATAAAATCCTAATGGAACAGTAAATATTTAAACTAGTGTTTCAGATAAATAAAATATGAAAAGAAAGGCTAAAATTCAGCTAAATCAACAAAATCTCATGCAGGCCACCTTGTGTACTTTGATGGTTCTCATCCTCCCAAATCTAGAGGAAGAATGTGTTATGGCCAAGTTCAGCTCTCATTCTTCCTACTATGAAATTATAGTAGACTATGAGCTTGTGGTTTCTGTCCAAGTGAAAACTTCCCACGATTATGTTCCTGACATTTTACTATATAAAACGTAAAATCTAATTTCTCTACAGAAATGCAGGATTTCAAAATTAAAACCTGAAAGAGTGAACAGTTCAAAACATACAATCTCTCAGTTATTTGTAGTGACCTTTCACGACTCTTAGTTGGAGCCACTAAAGAGCAAAGTCCTTCATTTTTAGTTTTCATAGAACTAAATGTATAAATATCCAAAAGCCCCAAAGGGAGCTTGACCGAGTTGTTCAATCCAGAATAGAAATCATCAGTATCCACAAATATTTATGCAGATTGGCCTGTACAGTTAGTCAGTTCCTATAGGTTATGTCCTAAATCTTAGAATGGCATCCTTGGATTTCTGTGTTCAGATGCCTACTGACCTTTGTATCTGACTCAACTTCTTCTCCCTCTTTCAGTATCTAAAGGCCTTGCCACTTTCCAGCCATTTCCTTTTTGGCTCTGTGCCTTTACATACACTTACTTGTTGGGGAAAAAGTCTTTTTTACATTTTCAGAGCTAGCAAACTCCAATGCATTCTACAAAATTTAACTCAAAACTCCCAAACAAAAAAGTTCAACTCATTGTCTGTTCTTTCAAAACGTTCTTAAAATGTTTCTACCCACCCTTATTAGAGCTCTTTTATTACATGAATTTACACTAAATTAATTATATGTAATTATGTTAATTATTATGTTATATTTTACTTCATTTAGAGTCATTAGACTGCAAGTTTCTCAAGATTCTTCTTCTATTATCTTTATGCTTTCCAATCCTAAGAGTGCCTTTGTATCCTAGAAGGTGCTCAGCTAATATCTGGTTGACTAAATTAACCACTTTCCTGAACATCTACTACATACAAAAATTATTTTCATTACTCAAGATAAAAAGAGACATAAATAATGCTTCTTGCTTGAAGAAGTTTCCAATATGCTTACAAATGCCAGATACAGGAAATAAAATTAATAATGACAAAATAAGAGAAAAGATTTATGTAACATCTACTATATGCTGGATACCATATGCCAGTGTTTTTTATGTAAGTGTTTTAATAATTTAACCCTCATAATAGTACCTATGAGGTAGTTGTCAGTGAGGAAACTGAGGCACAGAAAATATAAGGAATTTATCCAGAGTAAGTGGTGAAATGGGAACAAAATCCCAGGCAATCTACATTTAAAATTATTTCAACCTGTATATTATTCTGTAAATGACCTAATACATATTAAGTTCATTAAATTAAATTAAAAAGACTAAATATTAAAATAACCATATACTTAATAACACGTGCAAAATTTCTACACAAAAATATCCCATAATTTTAATTCACTTTGAATCAAGGAATTTTTTTTTCAGTCCCCTACCTCCTTTCAAATATTATTAAACCTGTAGAAACTACTAACAGAATCTTCTTAGGAACCTCTCAAAAGAGTAAGACATTGGTCCCAACTTCCACTCCCTTTCAACCAGTGCAGCTTGCTTCTATTTCTCTTCTGCATTGACGCTTCACATAGGATTCTGTCCAGCAATAAAATAAAAGTACTTTCAAAGTCACTATTATATCTGATATGTGTAAGTATATATAAGACTCAAGATTAGCCCTCGATAAAAACAGAAAATTAAGTAGTTTCACACACCTGAGATCACATACCTCCCTTTTATTTCCTCCTCCTGTGTCAACATAATCACCCTCTACAGCCACTATTAACCTATGCATCGGTAAGCTAAACTTTTCCTGAGCTAGACAGGAAGTGCTCCCCAAACCTTAACTTCATTAACTACCCGTGTCCTAGACATTTCATCCCATTTCATCCTCCTGTCCTGGCCAATGCTATTTTCAAGTCTGTGCTTGATCACCTCCAAGTCACCACTTGGAGATCACCACTGCTTGTCTACTATCCGCATTTAACCTTTGATTTGATGCTAAGCACATGTTTACTCCAGCACTCACTATTCTTGATCTTCCTTCCTAAATCATTCCAGGTAAAATTCCTCTTTGGTGGACATCACACTGGTGCCGGTCCAGATCACCAGTATTTAGCAAAAAATCAGACATCTACAGGACCTTGATTGAGTCTATGGCATTACCTTATTATAGAGGTTCCAGCTTCTCTCTTATAGAGATTCTTGTAAACTTTAAAAAAATGGACTTCTATTGGTAGTTTAAAACATGCCAGAGGTTTGGGCTCCAGAGGCCTATCCATCAGCACCATCAGAACTGATTTTTTTGATACACCATATCTTCCAAACTCATGTCCAAAAAAATCAAATACATTGTCACCCAACTCTTCCATTTCACCAGTTTTTCCATAACTATAGGCTTTATATATCCACGGTACTGTTCTCAACTCTAGAAACCATGAATTGTGGGCTTTAAAATAAGGCCACATAAATTAAAATATAGCCAGGGAGTAGAATATCTACAAGATCTTCAAACCCTTATTTACGGTTAAAAGACAAAGTGTCATTAGTAACAGGCCTACTCAGTTATCATAAGTTGCATCAAATGTAGTGTTTCATAACCTTTAACATTATATGCCTAAGGTAGACAGGTTTGTCAAGAATGCAGCTATTCCAATATTACTGAAATCAGGCTTGTGTCTGGTGCAAACTCTTTTCCATGGGACTTGATAGCTGAGCAAGAGACAAGCATAGCAGGATGTAGATAAGATGGGCTGAACATAAAAATGTGTAGAAAGGGAGAAAGCTGGGAAAGAGACACAAAAATAGGAATCGAAATAGCATGACCATCAAATTCTAAGAAGTCACATCTTGTAGGCAGTATATTGTACTCTAGGGATGGTGAGAATCTTTTTGAGGCAAGAATCATGTGATCCTTAAGGCCACAGATAGTCTGGTAAAAGATAAAGACCTCTGTAAACAATCCCAATATAATAGGATAACGTGGATATGTACTCGACAAAGGACTATCAATCATATATACAGCTTTAAAAAAAATGGTGAATTGAAGAAAATAATCTCACAAGGTGTATCTTCCCATACAGAGGACACAAGAGCTACATGACAAACACCCACTGAATTTTAGAGGGTAGTGATTTCCGAGTTTCTTAACATGGTTTAGGACTCAATTATCTGACTTTATCTGTCTTGTTACAGTTCTTTAAATATTATTTTATTTTTTCCTCCCTCCCTTCCTTTATCCCCTCTTCCCTCTCTCCCTACTTCCTCTTCTACTTCCCTCAACATATATTTGTTAAATTCAAATTCTAGGTCAGGAATTTTGCTAGATGGCTCATGTCTTTATGCACTGCTGCCCCAAATTAGCAACCTAGTCCAGACTCCTGAAATGCAATCCATATACTCAAGGAATCTTAAAGTCATATAGCCTAGGATTGTATCCAACTCTGTAGCCTTGGGCAAATCACTTAATCTTTCAACTGTTATATGCTCATCTATAACCTGAAAATGATAGTTACATAACTATCTCCTGGTTTTGTGGTAAATATCAAATGAGATAATCCAAGTAAAGAATTTAATATTATACCTGATGTAGAGTAATTGCTCAAGAAATTTTACATATTGCTACCATTATTGTTTGTAAGATTCATCATGGCATCACTGTAAACCATCTATGACCCACCCCCCAAGTCTGAACTGGCCGCCTTTTGGGATCCTGTAGCATCCTGTGTGTGGTCAACAGATCCCACCCCCCTCAGTTGTTTCCAGGTTTACAAGGAGTGTGCTCATCAGACAGCCTTCAGCTGACAGCTTCAGAATCTGCCTCAGCTGCAGAGAATCACCTCACCCAAGGTCATGTCCTTCATACAACAGCCTACATCTGTCCACTAAGCAAAGAGATTTATAGACCTGGTCTGACATGGGACAAGTCCGATGGGCAATACTGCAGATTGTCCCACTAGGTTGGCCAGACTTTGGCAGACCTGCGTTAGTTTGACTTTTCTCTCTGTGCAATCCTGTTTCCTGCCCACTACTTTCACAGATGTTTATCCCTAATAAACATCTTGTCCCCTAAACTCCAACTTAGTACCTGCCTCCAGAGAACCTAACCTGAAACTACACATAGCTCTGCTCTAATTAGTTTATTTCTCTAACTCCCAGACTAGACTCAAAGACTATCTCCTTGAGGACAAGGAGAATCTTATTTAGCTCTGTACCTTCAGCACCTAGCAAGTGGTGATTAAATAGAAAACACTCATTCAGATACTGTACATTGAATGAATAACAAATAAGCAAGGAATCAGCTTGAAAGGAAAAAAAATTTAAATGTGTTCAGGCAAATTGAATCATCATCACAATGATTATGTTTAATCTTAATTTAAAATGCTTCCATGAGTGAGGTAGAAGCTCTTGTTCAAATTACATATACAAAGGTAGAAGTAACTTTCATAAGCGAATTCAACACGGCTCTGGAAAGAACCCTCTTAACCTTTTAACAGCTACAGAAACTATTTTTCTTTTCAGTGCTTACCACACACACTTGGAGACTCCAATAATGAACAATGTATGTACGACATCTGGTGGCTCCCAGATAATGTTACATCTAACTTGCTGGGAGTCTGAACCACAGAGCTTGGTGATCATATTAGCCTGAACCTTTTCTCATATTGAAATCCTACCCAAGATTAATATAGGTTGCTTGCCAGTGTTGGGAGGATAGGAGTTATTAAATTTACCAAAGATGCCAGTTGTGATGAAAGTAACAGCCCTATTCTTTAAATTCTTTGATTTATAACATCTTCAGAATTAATAATCATTCATCCAATTAAATGCTTTTGGTCTGGGCCTCTGGCCAATTCTATGTCATAGGAGGTGATAAGACCCATTAGCTATAAGTCTTAAATTAACCAGCCTCAGGCCCAAGGGATGTATGTTACCCAAATGAGCCACCTCCCTCTAATTCCAAACCTTCATGACTGATGCCAGAAAATATCTTCATTACATTGCTCCTGTTACGGTCAACAGAACAGATTTAGATCCAAAATTAATAAAGCTTAAGATCTCATGATACTTTTTCAACCATTGGTGAATTGAAGTTACATTTAAAAAATCTATGCACATATTATGTGACCTAATATAAACTTATGCAAACATAAAACAGCTAGAGGTAGGGTAAGAATCATTGAAATTTATGTGCTATTGATGATGTTACAAGTACACACTCTGGTGACCAACACATTGACTAGATTAAAAAATACTCTCAGAAACAAAAGAACAAGCTTTCATACTTTATTAATAGGTCACAGGACTAAATGTCAGATTATGTTTATTTGCTTCATTTGGACAAGTGACTTTACCCTTGATTTTGTATGTGTTCTTATAGCTCTTGTTGAAAAAAATTAAAATAGTATTTGGATATATATATATCATACATCAGGGAAACTAGGACATGAAAAATAAAAATTTAGGAAACATTTGCTATGTAGCTGCAGTTTATTTAGGAAACAAAAGAAATCCACTAAAGCTAGGTTAATGTTTCTTGTAGTTCACATGGATTTCAATATACGCTACTTTGTAGTGGGCTAAAATGGGGGCTTTTCTTTGAACTACAAATCCTCAGAAATAAGAATTGATGAAAAGAGTCAGCAGAGTTAAATCACCATGGAAATCCAGGCAGTTTTACACTCTTCACTTTCAAAGTTGACAAGTGTCATTGGGTTGAGGTCAACATTGGTATTCAAATAAGGATGTAATCTACATTCCTTATAACTGAAGTCTAACAAACATTTTTACAATATTTTATTAATGGAAATTTCAACATACCCTCAATCTTTGGACTTCTACTGTTAATAAACATGAGGGCTTTTTCTCCATCAGTGATACTAGAAAAGATATCTTTATGAGTTTTCATCTGTACACATGAGTTGTCTAAATTAAAATTACCAGGATTTATTGAACATGGTTCAGAGAAAAGCCAGAAGATTTTCTGGATCAAATTACCTCATAGCCTGTTTTATTCCACTTGATTTATAATGACTTGTGTATAATCTCATGACTACAGAGTTTACTACAAGAATTTGATTTGTCAAGGAGAGGAGACAATTTTTGTGCTTATTGCCTGCTAGAACACATGCTATAAGTTCACGGTTAAGTAAACTTGTCCTGATATGAGCATACATTCATTGGTTTTCAATTCCCTTTCAATTTTTCATGTTTACTTCTCATGCATATCATTATTATTCTTGAATTTTAAATTTGAAATCTTTCTCAAAAGTTACCCTCATCACTTCCTATTGTGATATAGAGCTATACATCTATAGAATGAAAATAGGCCAAATTTGTATTTGTGAAGTGCCAGACTTTGATCTTATTTAGCAAAATTTTGCTAAATAAATAAAAGAGCAGAATTTTAAATGCAGCTGATTGATGACTTCATGAAAATAAAACTCTAACTCTAATTTTACCATAGAGATTCTGCAAATTCAGAAGTAGACAAGAAAATATGTGGACCTAATTACCTTGGAAAGAATACATACAAAAATACTCACCTCATTTTTAATTTTAAAAAATTATCATTTTATAAAATACGTTAAAAAAAAAAAAAGATCCATCACAGGAAAGTATGTAAGGACAGGAATCATGACTATCAAGAGGAAGAACAAATGAGGGCCAACACAGAGCAATCAGCATGTAAGACAGTTGATCAAATGGGAACACACCATTGACTGGGAAACTGAGGAAACCCACAGGGGCTGGACTCCATCTGTGGGCTCTAGGTCTCAATCAGGGATCTTGCTCTTTCAAGATCCTGGTGATTTCGGGCAACTTCTTAAATATTTTTGTGTCTCTATTTCTTGCTCTGTCAAATGAGAGTAAAAAGTACCAATGTCATGAAGCATTAACTATGGCACTTAATACTTTGGCTTATTACTGGCACATGATATGTGTTACCCGTTGTTATAAAAAGAGTTTTTGATAGAATCAAATATTGTAAAAAGTAAAGAAAAATAATCAGAAAAGACATTCAGATAATAACCATGAGTTTGAACAAAATGAAATGTGACACTTTAAAGGAAGAGCAAGGTTTTGTTCTTTGAAATTAGGGGCAAAGCTCTGAGGACTTGGGCTTGAAATATCCAAGCAGAGTTTTTGTTAAGGAAAATGCCAACTCCTCCTACTGGTCTTTTTATATGAACTAAGGGAAGTGTTTCACAGGGTTCACAGGCTCCCAGGCAAATGTCCCTATTAAAGTCCTTTCATCAAAATAGAGAGAAAATTATTTGAAGGGATTAATGAGTGTGAGGATGGAAAGAATTATTCACAATGGAATATGGATTCCAAAGGATGTTGCCAAAACATTACCACACTTAGGAGAGGAGTGAAAAAAAAATCAGCAGTAAGAAAGAACAGAGCACTAATAAAGATAAATGGAAAATAAGATAAAGTCAAGTTTGAGAAAAGAAAATAAGTACAGAATTAAATCATCACACATGTCCTAAATTTGGTGCAAATTATATTGGTTCTGGAACTGGCTGAGATTCCCAGGTGTTGTCTGGGTTAGTTTCAGGGAGATACTGATGGTCCAGGGAGAGAGTAACTGCATCAAACGTCCATGTTTGGTAATACATCAGACACAATGCCATATGTTCCCCAAACCCCATTTTCCTTCCCTCCTGATCACATAGCTAGATCCAATTTCCATTGTGTCTAACAGTTAGGTGGGGGTAATGAGGTTGAATTATACCAAATGGGGTGTGGAAGGTGTATTATATATTATTTCCAGCACTAGCTCTGCAGAAAAAAGTAAACTTTGCGTACTTTTCTTCTCTTTTCTCTTCCCTCATCTACCAGCCATATTCAGAAGATTTGGGGAGGCTCTAGGGGACTATGGAACCATTATTTGGAAAAGGCTTGGGTCATACAATATCTTTGTCTCCCTATTCCAGCCTTCATTTGACTGTGACATGAGCAAGAAATAAACTTTCACTGTGCCAAGACATTGAGATTTTGTGAATATCAGTTAAGTCCCCCTGATGAGAACCATCAATTTATCTTGGATATGGTAGAAGAGAGGTAATTGACAATCTAAGTTTAGTTTCTAGTGGAATGGTGAAATGAAAGCATGATTGCAATATGTTCAAGACACAGTGTCAAGAGCAAACAGTTGCTTGTGGACATTTTCTGTGAATGCAGAAAAGTTATATATATTGTAAAATTATATATTATGTAATATATATAATTTTGCATATACACACATATATTTTTACAACATATATGTTTATTTATTTATACAAAACTCAGTGGCCAGGTTATATATATAATGAAGGGTGAAGCAAGCACAATAGTCCCCCAAAGAGGTCCACATTCTAATCCCCAGAATTTATGAATAAGTTACGTGGCAAGGGAGAATTAAGGTTGCAGTTAACCAGCTGAACTTAAGATTACCCAGGTGGGCCCAGTGTAAACACAAGAATACTTAAACAGGGAAGAAGGAGGCAGAAGGACCAGAAGCAGAGAGAAGATGTTGTGGGGGGAGGACTCGGCTGGCCATTGCTGGCTTTGGAGATGGAATGAGTGGGTCAGTGGGGAGGAGCTGGAGATAGATTCTCCCCTTGAGTCTCTGGAAAGGACGCAGCCCTGATAACATCTTGATTATAGCCCAGTGAGATGCCTTTTGGACTTCTGACCTTCAGAATGGTAAGATAATAAATTTGCATCGTTTTAAGCCACTGTGTTTGTAGTAATTAGTTACAGAAGCAGTAGAAATCTAATATGGGGGCCATTTTAACAAAAAAGCGCACAAAATGATATGTCTAAGAATACACTTTATAAGGAATGTGTTGCTCCTCTCTGAAGTAAATTACAAAACTTTATTGTAAACTATAGAAGAAAATAAAAACTAGAGAAACAGAATATGCTTCCAAATAAGAAGGCTGAATACTACATAGGAGCTCAATGTTCTCAGGCTTACATACAGATTTAATACAATCACATTCATACACTTCAAGGCCCTTTTTATTATTTATGACTAATAAACCTAGCTAAAACTGGAGCATTGTTATTGTTTTAGTGATTCTTGTTTTGGAAAAGTAAGCTGGAAAACCTCTCTCTACCTCTAGTCTCGGCTTCTCTCTTCAGATTAATTTCTTTACTCCCTACAGCTGACTGATCTCTTCATTCTCCCAGGAGGGCAAGGGACATGCTTTCCCTGCATATAGTCACTGTCCTTGGCCCAGCCTAGGTCAAATAACATTCCCTGAACTAAAATGTGTAGTCTGAGGAATGGACATCATAATTGGCCCAGTCTAGGATACTAGCCAGTCCTGTAGCCAAAAAAGATGAGTCTCTTACCAGAAGGAGAGACCCAGATAAACAGAAAATTATTCCATACAAATCTAATTCTAGGAATCTATTATTGGAAATAAAGATGAAGAAAGCTACTTATGTAAATGTATTTCATCATGTTATTTATAAAAGTTATTGAAATCTAAATATTCATCAATAATAAATAGTAAATTAAATTATGGTGTAACCACCCAAAGAAATACTTGGCAGTCATAAAAAACATTTTCCATGAGTTTTTAGGACTGGTTGATAGAATTCCCAATCCATGGAAAAATGCTCAAGGTATTAAAAAAAAAAAAACCGGATACGGAGAATATACATTATGTACCAATATTGCAAAAAAATACATAATTCAACAAATATTAACAATATGTATATCTAGATAGAGATTACATTTTCCTTAACCTTTTCTGTATTTTCTAATGAATAGCCTGAAGTGGTAAATAATTTATACTGCTTATAAATCTACATATAAAACTGCTTTTGTAAACTGTATAAATATTCAACTAATACAGACACCTCTTTTCCTACTAATACCCAAGGCTGTAGTCCAGTGCTTCTCAAGTTTGACCAGGCATCATAATCCCCTTAGATGGCTACTCAAACACTGATTGCTGAGCCCCATCCCCACAGTCTCTGATTCAGTAGGTCTATGGTGTGAACGGAGAATTTGCATCCCTAACAAGTTTCCAGCTGTTGTTGCTGACAACAGTCCAGGGACCACAGTTTGAGAACCAGTGCTCCAATCCTGTCTGACTTGATAAAATTGCTTGTATACCCTGCTTAGGTGCCCTGATGAACCTCTGCCTGGCTTCTCCTTGGAACGCATCGCAAAACCAGGCCTTCTTGTCTGCCTAAATCCTCCCTGTTCAGAAATCTGATGATACATTACCTCTCCTGAGGGATTACTTCTTTAACTTCCTAATCTGGATTAGGTGACTTGCCCATTGTCTCTCAAAGCATCTACAGCTGACTTCTTTCTGCCTCCATAAGGGTCCGCAAGCCTCCATTATGGCACCTAGCATAGCTTTGAATAAAAGAATGAACCTATTGTCTTTTTTGACCTAAAACTATGTAAGGTCATTGTTGTGTTACTCAGTCAAATTGTATGAATTAGTAAAACTGAGGCTCACAGAAATTAGTTTACTGTTTCAAGCTTAACCAAATAGTTAACAGCTGGGTCAGGTCTCCACTCTAGGTTTCCTGATTGCAAGTCCTGTATTTTCTGTATTCCTTGATATTTCAATCATAGAGGATATAAGCTATGCATCTAGAACTGTTCCACTATGCACTACTGTGAGATCACATTGATTCAGAAATAATAGGTCTGAAGCCTGCATCTTCACAAAAAGCCACCAGAAGCAGGGAAGTAGGAGACAGAAGAAGTAATTCTTATTTAAGAAACAAAAACTTGTATGCCTCTATTAGCTAAATTAGGGATTTTTGGAACCGTTTCACTGAGAGAATTTACATATGACACAACTTACCCATTTTAATGTGTCCAATGCAATGGTTTTTCAGCAATTCAAGGTGTGCGGTTATTACCACAGCCAATTGTAGAATCTTTTCATTACCCCAAAAAGAAACCCAAACTCTTTAGCTGTTACTTTCCCACCCATTGTCTCCCCAGCCCTAGGCGACCACTAATATATCTCTGTAGATTTGCCTGTTCTGGATATTTGATTAAAGAGAATCATGAAAAAGAAATATGGCCCTTTGGGACCTTCCTTCATTTTCGCATAATGTGTTCTGTGTTCATTTGTATTGCAGTATGTATGAAGAATTCAGTCCTTTTTATTTCATTGTATGGTGTACCATATTTTACCTGTTCACCAGGAGATGGACATTTAGATTGTTCATACATTTTGGCTACTACTGAATAATGCTGCTTTGAAGGTATACAGATTCTTGGGCATATATTTTCATTTCTCTTGGGTATATACCAAAGAGTCTAATGACTGGGTCATATGGTAATTCTGTTTAACCTTTTGAGGAATGACAAGACTGCTTTCAAGATAATTATATTTTTTAATTTTTTTAAAAAGTGAATTTGTGCAAATACTTGGTAAGTTTGATTTGGATTGTGCAAAAACTTAAAATACTCACTTTTTGGTCCGATATTCATGGTCAGATCAATAAAATGGACAGTCTTCAGGTTTCTCTGGGGTTGGGGCAGTGAGGGAGAGACTTGGGAAGCATTCTCCCCCTTCTCCATCCTAGATGTCTTATCTGCCACACGTTGCTGATTTGTCTAGAACTGCCTAGAACTAGCCTGCCTAGCACTGCCTAGTACATGCCTAGAATGAACATGACCACTTCAGAAATCCTGGAATAAGGCCTAATCGAGCATGTATAGTAGTTTACATATGAAACTAAAACTACTCTTAGGTGAGTAGTTTCATATAAGAAATCGGGAAAGCCTTGGTTAAAACCTGTGAGTTTATGCAAACAGCAAGCAATATTAGACCCTGATCTTTCATTGCTAATTATTTGTAACTACTTCACATATTTCCACTGAATTTATGGGAGGCGTCATGCATTAGATTAGCCAGTATACCGGTTTCCAATCTCAAAGATTCTTTTATTCATGTTTCACTTAGGCTCTTCCATAATAACAGGAATCTTTAAGAAAAGAGCTCTGGGATCTTGTACCTTACAGGATACATTTATTCCCAAAATTGTTGCCCTTGGGCATCACCTGCTGGGGTTTTTTTTTTTATTTGGATGGACTAAGAATTTGCCAAAGTTTTAATCTAGGCCTCTTGTACATGATTGTACATAAATTCTTAGGAATACTCAAGTTCAGAAGGAAGAATAAATTCTCAACTGGTGTATGATCCTTTCATAAGGACTTCATTTTTAAAGCTTTTTAAGTTTATTTTGAGAGAGAGAGAAAGAGGGGGTTGGGCAAGAGAGCAAGTGCACAGCATACACAGGGAGGGGCATAGAGACTGCGAGGGAATCCCAAGCAGGCTCCATGCTGTCAGTACATGGAGTCCGACGTAGGGCTTGATCCTATGAACCATGGGATTATGACCTGAGTCAAAATCAAAAGTCAGATGCTGAACCCACAGAGCCACCCAGGTGCCCCTAAAGTTGTGTTTCTTTAAAAGAAGCCTTGCTAGGGGAATCTCAGTGGCTCAGTCAGTTAAGTGTCCAACTCCAGCTCCAGTCATGATCTTGCAGTCTGAGTTTGGGCCCTGCATCAGGCTCTGTGCTGACAGCTCAGAGCCTGGAGCCTGCTTCAAATTCTGTGTCTCCCTTTCTCTCTGCCCCTCCCACTCATGCTGTTTCTCTGTCTCTCTTTCCCTCTCTCTCTCTCTAAAATAAACACTTAAATTTTTTAAGAAGTCTTGATTAATCCAGTGAGGGAGGGGGCCAGCTGGACTTTGAATTGGTTGTGTTTTGTGTTCTAAGGGAAGGGAAAGAAAGTTTTCCATTCCTTCCTAAGATGTGCCCTTTGCCTTAGATTTCTCTTGTTCCCTCCTCAACCTCAGGACTTGGCAAAAAGTGCCTTAGCAGCTGTAAGTTCAGGGGCAACGCAATTTCCCAAATACATGTATGTGAATGAATGAAAGAAATCTAATTTGCAAAATGCTTCAAGTTAGAAAAAAGGGAGAGCAGCTTGTAAATCTATTACATTGAGCACTTAAGTTTATATAACTTTAAGTCATTGAAATTATAATATCCAGTTAATGAGTTGGTAATATTTTTCTAGGATTTTGATAGTCTTTAAGTGAAATGAACCTGGTGTGTTTGAGAGCACAGGCCTCAGAGTCAGGTTGCTTTGATCTGAGTCCTGGTTCTGCAGGCTCCAAGCTGTGACCTAGGACATGTCATTAAACCACCCTTGTCTAATTCCCTCATAAAATTGGTAAATCAATAAAATCTATATTTGCAAATAGGATTTTGGGAAGAATTAAACCAGGCTATACAGTGAAAGCTCTTTGCCTAGTAACTAGAAGATAAGTACTCAAAAGTTGCTTATTCTTAGAATTCCCACTAAGAAGTTGAAACCCTCTTCTCTAAAAGAAATGGCTTCTCTGAAAGAGTTGTATCAAATCTTATCTAACGAGGGGCGCCTGGGTGGCTCAGTTGGTTAAGCTTCCAACTTCGGCTCAGGTCATGATTTCACGGTTGGTGGGATCGAGCCCCGCATCGGGCTCTGTGTTGAAAGCTAGCTCCGAGTCTGGAGCCTGTTTCAGATTCTGTGTCTCCCTCTCTCTTTGACCCTCCCCTGTTCACACTGTATCTCTCTCTCAGAAGTAAATCTAGAAAAAAAAATCTTATCTAACAAACTCTGAAATTTTCAATAATTGAAATAAATCAATAAGGAAAATGTCAAAGGATGTTTGCCTTCAATAAACCCATCAAAACCCAGTTTTCAGAGCTAGCTTTTATATAGTCTTGCTTCAAATTATCCATCTTATTTTAAACACTAGTTGAAGCCTCTACTAAGCTTGGTGGTTAAAGTTTTACCTGGTCTCCTCCTTCTTAAGCATCCCTTCCTTCTATCACCTCAGTCTTCATCCAGTTTCTTACAAACAGTCCCTCCTATAGACCATTTGAGCCCCTCCTTTTTAGAGTCAAATTTCCTTCCAAGAGCTACCTTGGCAACTACTTTTATCACCAGCACTTAAATCAGGTTCAAGTCTGTCTTGCTATTTTACTCCAATTTTTATCTCTTTAACTAGTTTGGGTTTTTTCCCCCTATCTTTGTTCCCCTTTTTATACTGAAAAATCTCAGACCTTTAGAAAAGTTGGAGGAACAATGAATACTCAAATACTTTCCTAGTTTCACCGATGGTTGTTAATTTACCACATTTTCCTTTTTCCAATCTGTCTCCATGCCCCCCCCAACGCTTTTTTTTTTTTCCATTTTCCCAAGAAATATTTGAGAGTTAGGTGCAAGTATCTTTGTTTCACCCTAAGTATTTCAGCACATATCTCTTGAGAACAATTATTACATTTGGAAAATTTGACACTGTAATTTTGTCTAATACATAATCATAATTAACTTTCCCCAATTGTCCAATAATGTCCTTTGTAACCATACAAACCCCCCACCCTCCAATCTAGGATCTGTCACTGATCACACATTGCATTTACCTCTCATGTCCATCAATCTCTCAATTCACCAAGGGTTTCCTTTATTTGTATTTAAGTGTCTGACTCTTGGTTTTGGCTCAGGTCATGAACTTGAGCCTTGTGTCAGGCTCTGCATTAACAGCACAGAGCCTGCTTGGGATTCTTTCTCCTTTCTGCCCTTCTTCTGTTCAATCTCGATCTCTCTTTCTCAGTAAATAAATAAATAAAAACGTTTAAAAAGGATTAGTTTCATTCATTTACTCTACCTTCATCTCTGCATCCAAGTAGACACAAATTCTTAAGCCTAGAATCTGTCTACTCCAATGATGGGCAACAGTCTGCAAACACTGCAGAAAGGTTTTTGTAAGTTTTTATTGCATTAATCCTATGTTTTGAAACATTGACTCCCAAAATGCATTAACTAATAATCAGTGCATTTTAAATAATTTCTCGGCACAAGGCTACATTTGGGGAGGGCGGGCAAGTATCTGCCTCAATAAGCTTTTTGAAATATTTGACAATGTTTAGTCTTCTTTCCAGGCCACTTAGAAAGGAGGCATGAACCCCTCCAAAAGGAGAACTCCTAGCTTAATACACGTGACCTCACTTCCCCTGCCATGGAAATCTGTTTATGTGTCTCTTTCTACCTCTGTCCTAATTTTCCACTGCACTGTCTTACATACACTGTGCACCAGCCCCTTTTGCTGTTGCTTAGATTTTTCACACCTCTGCTCTTTTCTGATCCTTTCCAAAGCTCAGAATCCTCTCGTCTCCATTCTTTTCTATCAAGATACAGGCCAGTGCCATGTTCCCTGCGAGGTCTCCAGTCCTCTACACCATGATTTCTAGACTTACTTGAAGGGTTTTCTCAGTACCTGGAAGATACATCTATCATAGAATTTTTATCACATTCTGTTACTATTCTCTCTTCAGAAACTATAAGCTACTAGAGTACAGAGTCTACACTTAATCATTTTATTTTCCCCTGTGGTCTAGCACATTGTAGATGCTCAAATATATGGTGAATAAATAAATTCATCAACAAACCCTTGGGCAGATAGTAGAGGCACACAGCAAATGAATGGAGAGCATCTCAGCCATAAAATGGTAGTATACTGGTTCTCAACAGTTTTGGCTCTCAAACTCCTTTGAGAGTTGTATACAAGCTCAGAACATGCTCCCCTAGAAGATGCTTCCGTGCACAATAAACCACATAAAACCCCATACAATGTTAGGTCACCAGACTGGCTCTCCGATAACAACTGCTGTAGCCTGTGATTTTTCTGTCAGTAAAGCTCAACCAATCCCAGGCTGCTCCTCTGGAAGTAGCAAACAGATCACCCATATGTTTTGCAGAATCTACGATTTGGCTAGAAAATAACTTGGAATCTGGCAAAGCAATATCATGTTGACAACAAAAAAGGGCAAGTAATCAAATGATAACTATAGTACTTCAGCATAAAACATCACTGGCACCAATTAAATCTAGTTCCTCCCTAATTTGAATGATCAAACTAAATACAATAGAAAAACTATTCCTTTTGTGTATCCACACTCAGATTTTTAAAGCAGTTATTGTCTGCTTCTTTGTCTTCAAAAAAGATTTAAATTTAAGAAAGGCTTTACAACATGGAGAAAATCAGCTGCTGATAAGTCAGTTTCTCTACATTACTCTATAGCCAGAATTTCATAAAAAATCATCAGCTTTCAGCAAAGTATGTTCCAAGAGTATATCCTAAATATGTATTCAAGAATATCTTACAAAGTCCATAAAATGACCTATTTTTTAAACTTCCTGGAATAACAAAGATAATGAGAAAATAGATTGCTTAAATCTATAGACTTTCCAGACATTTCTGATCTAAAGAATTTTAAAATAAGAACTTAACCAGAAGAACACCGCTCCATTTGAGATGTAGCAAACATACGTTTTAAATACTAATAAAAACTTTTCCACTGAATTTTATCCTTAGTGATTTTTCAAAATTAAAATTAGATTTGCCACATAAAAGAACTCCTCTATTTGAAATGTTAGCAATTAAACAATGAATACTTACGTGGCTAAAATATGTGGATGTTTTAAAATTAATAACTGCAGTTATGTTCCTCTAAGAATTTTAAGTATAAGGCAGATTTACAATAGTTCAGACCCCTAACTTACCTATAAATTAGGTAAGCAATTGAGTTGCCATTTACATTTGGGTGGGGGAAGGATAAAGAAAAAGAAAATGAAGACACATATTTGGGCTAATATTTGTGGTCTTCATCCCACTAATACTAATACTTAATTTCAAACAAAAATTATAAGGGGCACCTGGTGGCTAAGTTGATTGAGTGTGACTCTTGTTTTGATGATCGTGGGACCAAGCCCTGTGTCAGGCTCCATGCTGAGCATGAAGCCTGCTTAGGATTCTCTCTCTCTTTCCCTCTGCCTCTCTCCCTCACTCATTCTCGCTCTCTTAAAAACAAAAATTATAACATAAATGTGATAAGTACTACATAGAATGAACCAGGCTAAAGGATGGGTACAGAAGTGGTAAGAAGGGGGAGATCATACCTCAACCACTACTGTCGTTAGGTTGATTTTTCTGTTGCCCTGGGTTATGTTCTAACTTTCCTTCCACTGGCACAAATTTTCTATGGACAAAAGTTCTGAGATGATGTTGAGTATGAATCATGTCTTTTATAGCTAGAAGCAGAGTATAGCATTGCAACAAAGGTGATACTCTGGTTGTTTGGACTTCAAATGACATGAATTATGTAAAAGAAGATAAAATACCTGATGAATTTCTAATGATGAAATTATATCTAGCAAAATGAATGGATAAGGAAACAAATGTGATTGATTATAGCAGTGTTTGAGAACCGTAGCCAAGATAATTCTTAGTGGTTTTTGAGTTGTTTCCATGGAATTATGGATAATTTAGCTAACTTAATTACCACATTCCTTTTTAAAACAAAACAAAAATAGAAATTTTCTATCCTATCAGAATCAACTTTCTTTCTTTCTAGAATTTATTAATTTTTTATAACTTACATCCAAGTTAGTTAGCACATGGTGCAACAACGATTTCAGGAGTAGACTCCTTAAGCCTCTTACCCATTTAGCCCATCCCCCCTCCCCCAATCCTTCCAGCAACCCTCTGTTTGTTCTCTATATTTAGGAGTCTTATTTTTTGCCCTTCCCTGTTTTTATATTATTTTTGCTTCCCTTCCCTTATGTTCATCTATTTTATATCTTAAAGCCCTCATATCAGTGAAGTCCTATGACATTTGTCTTTCTCTGACTAATTTTGCTTAGCACAATACCCTCTAGTTCTATCCACATAGTTGCAAATGGCAAGATTTCATTCTTTTTGAATGCTGATTAATACTCCATTGCAGATATATACCACATCTTCATTATCCATTCATTCATCGATGGACATTTGGGCTCTTTTCATACTTTGGCTATTGTTGATAGCACTGCTGTAAACATTGGGGTGCATTTGCCCCTTTGAAACAGCATACTTGGATAAATACCTAGTACTGCATTTGCTGCGTCGCAGGGTAGTTCTATTTTTAATTTTTTTATGAACCTCCATGCTGTTTTCCAGAGTGGCTGCACCAGTTTGCATTCCGACCAGCCGTGCAAAAGAGATCCTCTTTGTCCACATCCTCGTCAACCTCTGTTGTTGCCTGAGGGTTTAATATTAGCCATTCTGACAGGTGTGAGGCAGTATCTCATTGTGGTTCTGATTTGTATTTCCCTGATGATGAGTGATGTTGACCATTTCCTCATGTGTCAGCCAACTGGACGTCTTCTTTGGAGAAGTGTCTATTCATGTCTTTTGCCCATTTCTTCACTGGATTATCTGTTTTTGGGGTGTTGAGTTTGATAAGTTCTCTATAGATTTTAGATATTAATTCTTTATCTTATATGTCATTTGTAAATATCTTCTCCCATTCCATTGGTTGCCTCTTAGCTTTGCTGATTGTTTCCTTTGCTGTGCAGAAGTTTTTTTATTTTGGTGCGGTCCTACTATTTTATTTTTGCTTTTGTTTCCCTTGCCTCCGGAGGCATGTTGAGAAAGAAGCTGCAGCCGAGGTCAAAGAGGTTTTTGCCTGCTTTTTCCTCTAGGGTTTTGATGGCTTCCTGTCTTATATTTAGTTCTTTCACCCATTTAGAGTTTATTTATGTGTATAGTGTAAGAAAGTGGTAATGTGGGCTCATTTTTCTGAATGTCACTGTCCATTTTTCCCAGCACCATTTGCTGAAGAGACTGTCTTTATTCCATTGGATATTCTTTCCTTCTTTGTCAAAGATGAGTTGGCCATACTTTTGTGGGTCTATTTCTGGGTTCTCTATTCTGTTGCATTGATCTGAGTGTCTGTTTTTATGCCAGTGCCATACTGTCTTGAGGATTACAGCTTTGTAATAAATCTTGAAGTCCAGGAATGTGATGCCTCCAGCTTGTTTTCTTTTCAGGATTGCTTTGGCTATTCGGCATCTTTTGTGGTTCCATACAAATTTTAGGATGGTTTGTTCTAGCTCTGATAAGAATGATGGTATTATTTCGATAGGTATTACACTGAATATATTGATTGCTTTGGATAGTATTGACATTTTAACAATATTTGTTCTTCCTAGCCAGGAGCGTGGAATATTCTTTTTGTCTTTTTCAATCTCCTCATAAGCTTTCTATAGTTTTCATTGTGTAGATTTTTCACCTCTTTGGTTAGATTTTTTTCCTAGGTATTCTATGGCTTTTGGTGCAATTGTAAGTGGGATCAGTTCCTTGTTTTCTCTTTCTGTTGCTTCATGATTGGTGTATAGGAATGCAACTGATTTCTGTGCACTGATTTTATATCCTGTGACTGCTGAATTCTAAAAGTTTTTTGGTGGTGGAATCTTTTGGGTGTTCCATATAGAGTATCATGTCATCTGTGAAGAGTGAAAGTTTGACCAACTCCTGGCCAATTTGGATGCCTTTTATTCCTTTGTGTTGTTCAATTATTGAGGCTAAGACCTCCAGTACTATGTTGAATAACAGTGGTGAGAGTGGACATCCCTGTCATGTTCTTTACCTTAGGGTGAAAGCTCTCAGTTTTAACCCATTGAGGATGATATTAGCAGTGGGTCTTTCATATATGACTTTTATGATCTTGAGGTGTGATCCTTCTTTGCTTACTTTCTTGAAGGTTTTTATCATGGAAGGATGCTGTATTTTGTCAAAGACTTCCTTTGCATCTATTGAGAGGATCTTGTCCTTTCTTTTATTGATATGTATCACATTGATTGTTTTGCAGATACCAAACCAGCCCTACATCCCAGGTATAAATCCCACTTGGTCGTGGTGAATAATTTTTTTTAAAGTATTGTTGGATCTGGTTGACTAGTATCATGCTGAGAACTTTGCATCCATCTTCATCAGGGAAATGGATCTACAGTTCTCCTTTTCATTGGGGTCTTTCTCTGATTTTGGAATCAAGTTAATGCTGGCTTCATAGAAAGAGTTTGGAAATTTTCCTTCCATTTCTATTTTTTGGACCAGCTTCAAGAGAATATGTGTTAACTCTTCTTTAAATGTTTGGTAGAATTCTCCCTGGAAAGCCATCTGGCCCTGGACTCCTGTTTTTTGGGAGATTTTTTATTACTAATTTTTTTTCTTTACTGGCTATGGGACTGTTCAATTTCTTTATTTCTTCCTGTTTCAGTTTTGGTAGTTTATATATTCCCAGGAATTTGTCGATTTCTTCCAAATTGACCATTTTATTGCTGTATAATTGCTCATAATGTTCTCTTATTATTGTTTGTATTTCTGCTGTGTTGGTTGTGATCTCTCCTCTTTCATTCTTGATTTTATTTATTTGGGTCCTTTCCTTTTTTTGATCAAACTGGCTAGGGGCTTATCAATTTTATTAATTCTTTCAAAGAACCAGCTTCTGGTGTTATTGATCTTTTCTACTGTTCTTTTGGTTTCAATAGAATTGATTTCTGCTATAATCCTTTTACTTCCTGTCTTCTGCTGGCTTTGGGTTTTATTCGCTGTTCTTTTTCCAGCTCTTTGAGGTGTAAAGCTAGGTTGTGTATCTGTGACCTTTCTTCCTTCTTTAGGAAGGCCTAGATTGCTATATACTTCCCTCTTATGACCACTTTTGCTGCATCCCAGAAGTTTTGAGCTGTGATGTTATCATTTTCATTGGCTTCTATATACTTTTTAATTTCCTCTTTAACTTTTTGGTTAGCCCATTCATTCTTTAGTAGAATATTCTTTAGTCTCCAAGTATTTGTTATCTTTCCACATTTTTCTTGTGGTTGATTTCGAGTTTCATAGCGTTGTGGTATGAAAATATGCACGGTATGATCTCGATCTTTTTATACTTGTTGAGGGCCGATTTATGTCCCAGTATGTGATCTATTCTGGAGAATGTTCTATGTATACTGGAGAAGAATGTGTATTCTACTGCTTTAGGATGAAATGTTCTGAATATATCTGTTAAGTCTATCCAGTCCAGTGTCTCATTCAAAGCCATTGTTTCCTTGCTCATTTTTCTGTTTAGATGATCTGTCCATTGCGTAAGTAGGGTATTGAAGTCCCCTGCTATTATGATATTATTATCAATGAGTTTCTTTATGTTTGTCATTAATTGATTTATATATTTGGGTGCTCACATTTGGAGCATAAGTATTTACAATGGCTAGAACTTCTTGGTGGATAGACCCCTTAATTATGACATAATGCCCTTCTTCATCTCTTGCTATGGTCTTTATTTTAAAGTCTAGATTGTCTGATATAAGTATGGCTACTCTGGCTTTCTTTTGGCGACCATTAGCATGACAGATGGTTCTCCATCTCCTTACTTTCAATCTGAAGGTGTTTTTGGGTCTAAAGTGGGTCTCTTGTCAACAGCATATAGATGGATCTCGTTTTCTTATCCATTCTATTACCCTATGTCTTTTGGTTGGAGCATTTAGTCCATTGACGTTTACTGAGTACCGAAAGATATGAATTTATTGTCATTATGTTGCCTATAGAGTTGGAGTTTCTGGTGGTGGTCTCTGGTCCTTTCTAGTCTTTGTTTTTATTGTTGTTGGGTTTTTTTTTTATTCCTTCTTTTCTCCCTCAGAGAGTCCCCCTTAAAATTTCTTGCAGGGCTAGCTTAGTGGTCACAAACTCCTTTAATTTTGTTTGTCTGGGAAACTTTTTACCTCTCCTTCTATTTTGAATGGCAGCCTTTCTGGATAAAGAATTCTTTGGTGCCCATCTTTCTGATTCAGCACATTGAATATATCCTTCCACTCCTTTCTGGCCTGCTAAGTTTCTGTGGATAGGTCTGCTACAAACCCGATCTGTCTTCCCTTTTATATTACGGACTTTGTTTTCCCTTGCTGCTTTCATGATTCTTTCTTTGCCTGAGTATTTTGTGAATTTGACTATGATATGCCTTATTGATGTTCAGTTTTTTTTGGATCTAATGGGAGTCTTCTGTGCTTCCTGGATTTTGAAGTCTAAGTCTTTCTCCAGGTTAGGAAAGTTCTCTGGTACGATTTGCTCATATAACCCTTCTACCCCTTTTGATCGCTCTTCATCTTCTAGGACCCCTATAATTCTGATGTTCTTCCTTTTTAATGAGTCACTGAGTTCTCTAATTCTTAATCATGCTCTTTTGCCTTAGTCTCCCTCTTTTTTTCTGCTTCATTGTTCTTCATAAGTTTGTCCTCTGTATCACTGATTCACTGCTCTGCCTCATCCATCCCTGCTGTCATGACATACATTCAAGGTTGCAGCTTAGTTATAGCACTTTTTATTTCATCCTGACTAGCTTTTATCTCTACAGAAAGGGATTCTAACCTGTTTTCAACCCCAGCTAATATTCTTATATCGTGCTTCTAAATTCTGGTTCAGACATCTTATAACTGTGTTACATCCCTGGCTGTCATTTCTTCCCATTCTTTCTTTTGGGGTGAATTTCTTCATTTCATCATTTTGAAGAAAGAAACGGAATTAATAAGGTAAAAAACAAATTAAAATTAAAAATTAAAAACAACACAAAAAAATCAAATAAAGGATACAAGATCCTAGATGTGTTCTGGTCTGGTTGTTGAAAGGAACTTGATAGATTCATGAAAAAAAAAGAAAGGAAAGATAAAAGAAAAAAAGGAAAATGTTTGAAAATTTGAAAAAAATGAATGCAATAAAATAGAATAACATGAAATGTTGGAAGTAAAAATATAGAATTTGAAAAATTTACAAAAAAGTAAAAAATTAGTAGAAAAAAATAAAGAAAAAAAATTTAATAGAAATGGGAAATGAAAATTTCTGTATTCAAGAATAAGAACAAAAAATTTTTAATGGAATAGATGGATCAGCAAACAGACTGAATATGATTGAAATTACATCAGTTTCCCCTAGATGTTCAACTATGAAGCACTTTAAATCTGTAAACTAAGTAAGCGGAGAGACTTGTGTTGTTCCTGAAAAGCAAGGTTGGCCCAGTTGGGCGGGGCTTAGTGTAACAGCTCTGTTCTCCACTAGATGTCGCTACTTAACTTACTGAGGTGGATTGTTGTGATGCCTGTAGGTTTGTATGCACATGCGCAGGAGGGGTAAAAATGGCATCACCCTGCTACCCAGTCTCTAGTATCAGAACTCTGTGCTTTCCCCTACCAACAAACACACACCCCTCCTTTGTTTCCAGCTTACATTCACTCCCTGCTTTTACACTGTCTGTGACCAAGCCATCAGGTTGCCAGGCAGCACCTCCCCCTGAGTTTTATCTCAGATGCTGCTGTGTTTCTTTTGAGGGACTGCAACTTTGACCCACTCAGACCTTCTGGGGGAGGGTCTGACTGAGCAATGGCCAGGTGCTGGCCTGCCCCTAGGAACATTTAGGAGACCTTGCTGCTGCCAATGCCCAAAGACTGTGGCTGGGTGCCAACCCACCCTAGAAAAGGTTCACACAATCATGTAGCAGCAGCATTTCAGGGATTATAGAAAATCACAACACATACCTGGCACCATGCCTCCCCCTTAACATCTTTGTCGCAGCACCAGCGAATGTTTTTTTCCATGATCCACTGGGACCTTTGCCTGTGGGGAGGCCGCACAGTGTCTATCAAATGTCTTCCAGCAGGGGAACTACCTCTCCCCCTGTGTGGCCTGAGGACTCTGAGGACCTTGTTCTCTGCTCCTGGGGATTTGCCCTTCCCGCCAGAGCACTGCCAGGTATCGAGCTGTGGAGTTTCACACTCTGCTCCCACTATTTATAGTCTTAATGGAATGTAAACCCTCCCCTTTCTCCTTTCTCCCTTTTTTGTTCAGTCCTGTGTGTCTGTTTCAATTCTAACTTTTTCTTTTCCAGCTGCTTTCGGGGGATGGGGGCATGCTTCCTTACTCTCCCCCATCTCTATCCTCTTTCCACAAGCAAAAACAGCTCTCTGCCCACCACAGCTTTCTCCCTCAGTTCACCTCTCCATGCTGCATACCTGCTGAGTTTTCTGGTTCAGGTTGTGCAGATTATTGTATTAATCTTCAAATCAGTTTTCTAGTTGTGCAGGATGGTTTAGTGTTGATCTTGCTGCATTTCAGGGACCAGAGAATACCAAAAATCCCTCCATGCTGTTCCATCATGTTGGCTCCCTCTTCCAAAATGAAAAGCTCTCAACTTGGTGCTTCTAATAATATATTCTTCAAAATGTCACTGTATTGATAAAGTTATTTGCTATAACTTAAATACGGGGAGATGTGATCAAAGAAATGATTTTTTTTGCCCAATTTTGATGACTTTATAACTACCTCTAGTTTGATTATGAAATACCTTTCTACAAAACTTTCCCGAAATGGCCTTTTCTATGAACTCTGCTGAAGGTAAAATAGACTTACAGATATACTGTGCTTTTTTTTTTTTAACTTTATTCATTTATTTTGAGAGAGAGAGAGTGGGGGAGAGGCAGACAGAGATGGAAACAGAGAATCCCAAGCAGGCTCTGCCATCAGCACAGAGCCCAATGCAGGGCTCCAACTCACAAACCATGAGATCATGACCTGAACCGAGATCAGGAGTTGAACATCTAACCTACTGAGCTGTCCAGGCACACCCAGATATATTGTTTTCTACTAAATAACATGCTGTGCAAATTTGCATATTCAGTCTCAACCTATAACTGCTTGAACATAGTACTTTCTTCATTTATTATTTGAAGGGGAAAATGCTAAAAATTTGGGAAGACCTAAACTAGATGTAGAAGGCAGAGATACATGGATAGCAAGAATTTGCTCATTCAGCTACCACTATTAATATGAAAAATGTGTAATTATCCAAGTTAAGGTACTTTGGAGAATGAAATTGGAAATTAAATTGAAATGCTATTAATAATTATGTTAGGACAATAGGTACAAATTAGACTTTTCCCAAGCAAACTGGATTGTATGCTTAGCATAATAAGAATCTTTTAACATGACAAGCATAGGGATATTCTTAAAATGAAAAAGAAAATGATAGCTTGCTGCCTTCAAAGATCCCAGAATCTAGCAGCTGAAAGGAATCCATCAGTCTTGCTGATGCTGAGACAGCAAAAAGGCACTGTCTTGCCAGCCAGTTACCTGCCATGGTAACTCTCCTTCCTTGTCCGAACTCTGGGATTAGCTTGGGGTCTAGGCTTCCATTATCTGTTTGGACATTTGTATGGCTTGACTCGAGCCACAGTTATGACCCAGCTTTGCTCTCTTAATGGCTTTTGTGTGTGTGTGCCCTGTTCCCACTTGTGGTGGCCCAAGTAGGAGTATATGAATCCTTTTGTTACCAGAACTGCACAGGGTGCAGAAATGATCCAGTTTTGAGTGTATGTTTACTCCCCGAGGATTTATGATTTAAGTAGCATTGATCTTGAATCTCTACACTGGCATGAAGTAAATAACCTTTTAAATTGTTTGTAATATGTTGTGCATTGTTCTATATATTGGCTTCCTCACATATGTGGAGCCATGCAACCTTCAAAAAAAAAACCCTGTGACATTTGATCCTATCATTCTCACTTTATAGATGAGGAAACAGAGTTTCAGAAAGGTTAATTAATTTGTCCCAGGTACCCAGCTAGTCATGGAACTAGGATTCAAATCCAGAAATCAGGCTATAAGTTTCACACTCCTAACACTACACTTTACAGGATTTGGCAGAACAATAGGCTGAACTTGAAGTTGGCATTCTTGAATTAATCCTATCAGCTCAACTGAAATATAAGAAGGTTAAGTATTGTTAATCCCTTATACAGTTAAATTTGCTTTCTTTATAGTTTCTCTTCCCAGCAAGTATATGTGCTTCAAAATGAAGGAATCTGAAACTGCTTACAGAGTACATTGTCCTTTCACAAAGTAAATATGTACTAATGTTATTAGAGGAAGGAGGGAGTCTGTTTCTTAAGGGTCGAAGAAATGATAGCTATTTAAGCTCCAAAACCCACAGGAAATCCATGATCCTTTATCCAAGAGTACAATCAGTTGAGTGGTCCAAGTATCCATCATTCCAAAATACCTCCTCAAAAAGCAAATGCAGATGATTGGTTCAATCAAAATCTTCAGTCGGAAATGTTCTTTGACATGCTCGTCACATACAGATGCTTGGCTTGTTTCTATATTTTGAATAAGTTAGTTTAAACTATGCTTCAATTCCTCAACTATAAACAGATATAATTACAAGAATGGTATTAGGTATCACAGAGACATGAAGAGGTCTATTCTAGCCTATCTATATAAAGTAGAACTGTATTCCATCAGACTATACCAAGTACTCTTCATAACTGGACTTGTTATCTTTTCTAATAGAATTAATCATAGCCCTCTGGCTTTCGATCTGAATTGTTGAAAAGCATTCTAAACTGTCTGTTCACTCCTATTGTCTTATATATAGACAAAAGATCTTAAGGTGCCTCTACTAGTTTCCCAAGGATAAAGTATAATGCAGTAACCTTAGAATGAAAACTGAATTCAGTAGCTGTCTGTTCCTGTAACTTAAGTTAAGCCAAACTTTTAATCACTTAATCATTTATGTCTTGGTTTCCTAAACTGTAAAATGGGTGATTTCTGACCTATTGAATTTAAAATAGCAATTCAGAGACATATGGGTGGTTGAGTCTGTTAAGCATTGGACTTCGGCTCTGGTCATGATATTGTGGTTCATGAGTTCAAACCCGTGTTGGGCTCTGTGCTCACAGCTCAGAGCCTAGAGCCTGTTTCAGATTCTGTGTGTGTCTCCCTCTTTGCTCCTCCCCCACTTGCATTCTCTCTCTCTCAGAAATACGTAAACGTTAAAAAAAAAAAAAAGACTTTAAAATATCGGTTCAAAATTCAAATAGTCCCATGTATATAAATATATTTTGCAACTTAGAAGTGCTATATAAGTGTATATGCATTAATAGGAAATATGTGTAACTAATTGGGCAGTATGACTTCCAGGTATAATTTGGAAGTTGTTGAGAATTTTCCATTTTAGGTATTAGCATCTTTTTGTTACTCTTACTGCATTTGACTTCTTATGAATGAAACTATTTGAATTCTGAAGTTGCACTATACATTCTATCTGCACTAACCTGTAGTTCATTAGGCTTTATGAGAAGCATGTTGCAATCTACCTTTACATACTATGTTAAATAACAAAAATAGTTAGATACCTTGGTTTGTGTTTCGGTGTACTTTCTTTGGATATGAGAAATCCTGTAGTATAAAGGGCTATACTAGTGATTTGGTTGTATCTCCAGTCAATACAGCTTTATTCAGATTATATCAAAATTGTTACAATTGTAGCTGAATTATATGCACTTATATACATCTTACTGGGACTATGTATGTGATTTTTGTCATGGGCAAGTGACTTATGACAAAACTAATATTCTTTAAAGTTGTCACAAGCAAAATGCAGCTTAGGCATAGATGATACAGAGAAAGAAAAGCTACTTTTTTCCAAGTTTTTATTTAAATTCCAGTTAGTTAACATATAGGGTAATATTAATTTCTGGTGTAGAATTTGGTGATTTAACACTTACATACAACACCCATTGCTCATCACAAGTGCTCTCCTTAATCCCCATCACCCATTTAATCCATCCCCCATCCATCACCCCTTTCTAGCAACCCTCAGTTCTCCTCTATAGTTGGGAATCTTTTATGGCTTGCCTCCTTCTTTTTTTTTTTTTCTTCCTTCCCCTGTGTTCATCTCTTTTGTTTTTTAAATTGCACATTTGAGCAAAATCATATGGTATTTTTCTTTCTCTGACTGACTGTTTTGCTTAGCCTAACACACTCTAGCTCCATCCACATCATTGCAAATGGCAAGATTGCATTTTTGTTTTTATGGCTGAGTATTATGGCTAGCAGACACATGGAAATACGCTCCACATCACTCGTCATCAGGGAAATATAAATCAAAACTCCCCCCAATGAGATGTCAGCTCACACCAGTCAGATTGGCTAAAACTAACATTACAGGAAACAACAGGTGTTGGGGAGGATGTGGAGAAAGGGAAACCCTCTTTTACTATTGGTGGGAATACAAATTGGTGCAGCCACTCTGGAAAACAGTAAGGAGATTCCTCAAAAAGTTAAAAGTAGAACCTATTGACCTATTGAATATAAAATATTTGTTCAAAATTTAAATGGCCCGGTGTATATAAATATTCTTTGCAATGTAGAAGCAATGAGTCAGCAATAGCACTACTAGGTATTTGCCCAAAGGATACAACAATTCTAATTCAAAGGTATACATGCAGCCTTTTGTTTATAGATGCAATATCAACAATAGTCAAATTATGAGAAGATCCCAAATGTCCACTGATCCCAAGGAAGGAAGATTATATATACAATGAAGATGTGGGGTATATACATCCAAGAGAAATGCTGTTTAAAAATCTAAAGAAATAAGAGTGTAAAACTGTACTATTGAATGAAACATTGCTCCTTTTATAATTTTATTTTGAAATATTTTTAAAATTAAAGAAAATTTGGAATAATGAAAAGACCCTAAACCCAGATTTACCAATATGTAACATATCTGCTGCTTGATTATACTTTCTCCCTGTTTGTATCTACACACACACACACACACACACACACACACACACACACACACGTTCTTTCGATTTTCTGAACCATTTGAGAACATGTTGCATGTATCAAGCGGCCTTAACCCTAATGCTTCAATGTGGATTTCCTAAAACAAGGATATTCTTTTATATAACCATCATAATCCAATTCAGAAAATCTAATAGTGATGCAGGAATTTCATTTAAAACATTTTTGAAGTACAGTTGAGACACCATGTTATGTTGGTTTCAGGTATACAACGTAGTGGTTTGGTAGGTTTATACATCATGCAGTGCTTACAAATGTAGCCACCATCTGTCCACCCATTACCTATTATAATACCATTGACTATATTCCCTAAGCTTTGTCTTCTATCCCCAGGACTTAATTCCATAACTGGAGTCCTGTATCTCCTACTCCTGTTCACCTATTTTGCCCATTTCCCCAAACTCTTTCTTCTCTGGCTATCATTAGTTCTCTGTATTGATGAGTCTGTTTCTGCTTTTTATATGTTTTGATTTTTTTTAGATTCCACTTAAGGGTGAAATCATATGGTATTGCTCTTTGTCTGACTTATTTCACTTAGCATAATACTCTCAAGTTCCACCTATATTGTGACAAATGGCAAGATCTTGTTAATTATGACAATAAAACTCCATTTTAAATATACAATACCTTTTATCCATTCATCTATCAGTGGACATTTAGATTTCTTCCATATCTTGTCTATGGTAAATAATGCTGCAATAAACATAGAGGTACATTTATCTTTTTGAATTAGCAGTTTTGTTTTCTTTGGATAAATATTGAGTGGTAGAATTACTATGAGACATACGGTATTCTATTTTTAATTTTTTGAGGAACCTCCATACTGTTACAGGAACCATGTTGTGTTTTAAAAGAGGTATTGTCACACATAAGGCCACAACCCAGCAGGTCTTTCATTCATTTTATGGAGAAGTGGAGAAGGGTCCTCCACCTGTCTCTGTCATGACAAAAAATCCATTTCTAGCCCTAGCAGAGAATATAGCCCAGACTCTGAATATCTCTTCTTGTTATGTATGTGGGGGAACCGCTATGGGAGATCAATGGCCATGGGAGGCTAGAGAATTAGATCCCTGAAAACCTTATAATGGAAGAGAAAACCCCAGTCCTACTACCTGGGTTTGGATCCTCAAAACCTCAATTATTGGGAAGAACTGCCTTGCCTGGTGGGGAAGGAAGTTTCCATCTCTGTTAGAAGATTAACATGCCCTAGGCCAAAGATTTTATACCTTGAGCCAGATCCCCACCTTTTGTCTAACTTCTCCTACCTTCCAGGGGTCTGGGACAGTGTTAAAACAGCCATTGAATGGGGGGCTCCAGGTGGACTATTTGGATACGTGAAAGGACTGCCTATATAGTACTTGCCCCAGGCTGGTCAGGGTCATGTGTGTTGGGAACTATTCGTCCATCATTCTTCCTGTTTCCACTTGCCAGAGGGGAACATTCAGCATCCAAGTGTGTAGGGTCAGGGAGACTCAAAGGAAACAACGTGCCCTACAAATTGGCAATTGGAAAGATGATGAATGACCTCCCAAGCATATATAATCCAATATTATGGTCCTGTCACCCAAGCAGAGGATGAGTCCTGGGGCTACTGCAGTCCCACTTACATGTTAAACTGCATGATCAGACTGCCGGCAGTTGTGGAAATTATAACCAGTGAAATTGCCAGAGCTCTTAACTTAATTGCCAAGCAGCAAGCCAAAATGAGCCATGCTATCTATCAAAATCACTTGGCTTTGGATTACTTACTTGCTTCTGAAGGATGAGTTTGTGGAAAGTTTAATCTGAGCACCTGCTGCCTACAGATAGATGATGAAGGAAAAGTCATGAAGGAGATCATAGATCAAATGAGAAAGGTTGCTCATGTCCCAGTCCAAACCTGGAAAGGCTGGGACCCCAGGGAGTTATTTGGAGGATGGTTTTCAACTCTCAGGGGATTCAAAACCCTCATAGGTATTATCATCTTGATTTGGGGAGCTTGCTTGATCCTATATTGCCTAGCTCCCGTGGCTGTACAGTCTGTTTCCAGTCTCATTGAGGCCATGATGGAAAGGAAAACGGCCATGCATGTGATGAAGATATGAAATACCAACCTCTGAACTAACATGATGCTCTTTGACCCAAACAGGGGGTCTGAGCATAAAAGAGGGAAATGTGGTAGAGCCCCTCCCTAAGAAATGTGGTGAAAACCTCAAGACGAGGGAAGGCAATCTGGCTAAGTGTGACCTTCCTCAGGACTATGTAACATAGACCGCCCATTCAGACTGTATGTTACCATTTATGGGAGACAAAGGAGCAAAATTGTACAGAAGGCTACATCCCACTGTGCTCAGGGCTCAGTTTTTGGGGTACGAGCCACTGACCCCATACCAGTACAACAAATAAAGTTGTTTCCTGGAAAGAAAAGCCTCAGTAAACCATTTCTCTGTGCAAGAACCGTGCTACACTCCCACAGAACTTTTGTTAGTGGATGTATGATGAATTTTAGTTGTTAAAATGGGGAAAGACAGGAGGAGCATCTTATGCCACCATGATACTAATATCATCCTAAACCCAGCTGGAAGTCTTAAAGGATGTTTTCATGTCTGCTTTCATTTCCTCATTATTCATTTCCTCTTATTGCAGAATTTGGTTTCCAACCTTATTTTACCCAACTGACATTTACTAATGACCTCAGAATCAATGTATAGACCTTTTCTCCTTCCTCATCCTCTTTTATATCTTCTGATTTGACACTTGTAGATGTTCTCTTTGTTTCTTCCTCCATACTATCCAGATATTCTCCAAAACCAAATCTTTGACTTCTGTTGCACTCTCTCCTTGGAAATTCCTATTCAATCTAAACAGATAGCTCTGAAATCTGTAGGTCCAACCTCACTTGGTTACTAACTCTAATATTTAATATTCAACTACTTTCTAGATTCTTTGCCTATTTGGTCTAGAGGCATCTCAAATTCATCATGTCCAAAATTTAAAACTCTTCAGCCTCCATTCTCTGACATTCTTCTTTGAATAACTATTCGCTTAATGGCCAGAGTTTAAATTTAAATGACATCCTATCTTCTTTACCCTCACACCTCATTAAATATAGAAAGAGTGGTTAAAAGGGTTTCCTTAATTCTGCCAAATCCAGGTTGTCCTTCCTCTTCCCACATTCAACAGCTCCTTCTTTAATCTAGTTTACACTTGGGTGATTAACCTTCTTTACACATCGCCTTAAGTGTTTACTTCCTATTCAAAAATCTAAAATGGCTCTGTACTACTGAAAGAATAATGTTTGGATGCCAAGCCTTTTGTCTGGCTTCCAAAAAATTTTAATCATGCTTTTTTTTTATGATTTTTCTATAACACAGGGCTATTTGCTCCATGTACATATGCTGCAATTTCAGTCTCTGAATATGCAAAATGTTATTTTGCTTGATTTCCCTTATGCTTGCTAAGTCTTCCACCCAAGTAGGTCTAGATTCTACTCATTCTTTAAGGGATTAGCTTACATTCCATCTTTATTGTGAAAGAGTTCTTAGTCTTCCAGATGGAAGTAATCTCTTTTATGGAATCTTAGATTATTTTTATCTCTATTTCATCTGTGGCATTGATCACTTTTGACTTTGTACTATGTAATAAGTTTAATGAGATTTTAACAAATATTTATGAAACACTTGCATGTACCAGGCACTTTGATAGATACTGAGGATGCAAAATTGTATTAAACAGAGTTCAAATCCTTAAGCAGCCTCCATTCTAGTATATTTATGAACGTTTATCTTCCCTACAAAATGAAAATAAAGTATTTTGGAGAAGACCATTTCAAAATATGTTAAAAAGAAAAATCAAATAATATAAATATTATGATCAGAAGGGATGTTTTTTTAAAATCTTCAAGACCTCACCACAGGTAGAAAAGTTCTCAGAGCATTCTATTACTTTATATATATTGCAGTCTAAATTTTGCTTAATTTCAACTAAGGTTCAACTTCATGCTAATTCATTTTTTTCTTTCTCTTCCTTAGCAACTAAAGTATTATTTTTAAATAAATGAAATAAAAAGGAATAATTTGTTATAAAAAATAAAAACTTGGTTTTATATGTATATATATATATTTTTTTTACATCTNTCCAGAGCAGGGGCATCCCAGGCTGGGAGCAGACAAGCCTGGCCACCACCAAGCCTAGCCCTTGTCCTGCCCCAGCTCGTTCAGGCTGGAAGATAAAGGTTGGCTACTCTGTCAATACGAGAGCTTGAGTGGTGTCCCAGCAGGAGAGAACAGAGCTCCAGCCACCTCTGCCTCTCCCCCCAACAACTCCCAGCTTGGAGAAGCTGTGTTTCCAGTGGGCGCTCAGAGTGGGATGGGGCTGGCTCTGTGAGGTATTGCNTTTATTACAACACAAATCAATGGGGACCCACTCCCAGAATTTCTGATTCAATAAGTATAGAAAGGGGCCTTAGAATATGCATTCTGGTCAAGGTCTGAGATGGTGTTGATGAAGTTGTTCCAGTGATCCCATTCTGAGAACTACCATGCTACAGAATTGCTTTGCTCCATGAATATTTTGAAAATATTTCTAAGGGCATCCAATTCCTTCTTTCATTCCTTATGAATTTTTAAGGAAGAGAAAATGGTCCTATATCATAATCTTCTCCTGGCTACTTTGATTACTCATCTTACATCTCTACACCATTCATCAATTCTGGTAATGATCAAATTAATAAACAACATTTTTGAAGGCTAATGTTATCAAACCATTATGTAATATATAATCTTATAATAAAATCATTCAATATATAATATTATCACCATTTGTATATATTCAACAGTAAGTAGAGACAAGACTCCCATAAAGGTCTGCCTGACACCAGATTGAAGCTTTACTTTTCCTACAATTTCCTTTGAGAAAATAAATTTGTAGAGCCCAGTGATGCTTTATTCTAATGTTTGTTACACAACATAATTGAACAGAGAGAGATAATGTATTTCCTGAATATAATATTTGATTTCCCAGACAAAATTACTCCATGTCTCCTTCTAAATGGTCTATTTCCTTTTAGTTAATGTTCTATCTGGAAATCAGTAGTGAGATCTTGGTGAGGGCCTACATTAGTCATTTTCATATTCTCATCAGCAAAGCATATTTTCTGTCACATGGTAGACATCCAAGAGTCATTGAGTGAACTAGGGTTATCTCACATTTATGGTCTAAATGCCAAGGCTTATCACATAATATCAACAGTGATTAGGTTTAAACACTTTCTGGAAAAGACTAAACAAATTCACAATTTTATAGGGCTTGCATGTTTTTAATCACTTCTTGGATCTCAATCAATCAATAACAACACTTCTTGGAATAATATAACAAAATAAAAAACAGATACTAAAAAATAATATAATAGGACTCTATTCCTTTTCAACAGTGCTTGTTTTATGCCCTGACTCTGGGGAAAATGTATTACTATGCATTAAGTAAGGAAAACCTTGGGGCACCTGGATGGCTCAGTTGAGTGTCTGACTTTGGCTCTGATCATGATGTCGTCGCTTGTGGGTTCGGGCCCTGCATCAGGCTCTGTGCTGACAGCTCAGAGCCTGGAATCTGCTTTGGATTCTGTGTCTGTCTGTCTCTCTCTCTGTCCCTCCCCAGCTTGCACTCTGTTGCTCTCTCCCTCAAAATAAATGAAAACATTATAAAAAATAAGGAAAACCTCTTCTGACTGTAAAGGGGTCATCCCCCCGACTCTTATCTGAAAAACAATTGCCATTGTATTCTTTTTAAGGCATGGAAATATCTGTATTATGAATATATATTACATTGATAACATTTCTATCATGAAGAATAGAAAAAATTCTCTTCATATGCCCCTGTCCCAAGTGCCTGACTGAGAAAGTAGTAAATTGGAAGTCACTAGAACAAAATTAAAATGTTGATTAAAACACAGATGTTGAAAATGCATGGCCAAACTCCAGAGCAAAAAATACATAAGTAAATATATACATATATAAATTTCAGGGGCATGACTGCCAAAGAAAATCAACTTAAAAACTGGTGTTGACAGGGGACCAGCAGTGAGAGATCATAGGAAGCAAGAAAGCATATAATTAGATACTTGATCTGTGACATCTTAAAGTTAAGTCAAGATGATGTGAACCAAGTCATGGCAGAGTCTGAAAGACCTACCATGAAACCAAGACTAAAAACAAAAGGATCATATAGCTGAAGTTTCCAAAGCAGCAAATAAACGATGACATGCTCTTGAAGCAACATGACATCCACTGGTGAGGGTTTAGGGAATCATCATGTCAAGGACCACTACATCCAAACACAAATAACCTTTACCAATATTTAAATAGATAAATGTTCTATAATGTTCTATATATACATACATATGTAATGAAAGATGGTTTACCTCTTTTTTTTTAACCTCTTACTTTAACACACCCAGAAGCCTGAAAAATTGTAAACCCACCAAACAAAACCTCTATGCTTGGAACCTGAAGATTTCTGGGGTCCTATAGCTAAGCATCATAAATGCCAAGCTCCAGGCACAAAGAGAAATGGTAAAAAAAAAAAAAAAAAAAAAAAAAAAAAAAAAAAAAAAAAAAAAAAAANAAAAAAAAAGAAAGAAAAAAAGAAAAATCAATAACCTGAGCAGATACTAATCAAAGAACAGAGAAACTCTTGCTTTGTGTTTCTATAAGACTCAGAGCTGGGGCTTGGTTGAATTATAAACAGAAGTCTGAAGCCAATATTTCCACAGATTCTTTGCCCCCAAACACAGTATTCCAGGATGAATCTAAAACATGGTAAGACTATTTAGTTTTTAACATATTGGTAAGTGAATATTAATAGCTCTACTGAGGTTTTAAAAATACTATGCCTAGCCTGATTTTTACTCAGAATCTTCTACAAAACATAACTGTTTTCAGAATCTGGGCAAAAATCTAATGTTTGTCACAATATTGGCCAGTAAAACCTGCATCCATGGTCAAGATTTAAATCACATGTAAAATAAGTTGAAAGGATGAGTGAAGAAGGAAGGACATATTTGTCTCTTTAGGTCTAAGTGCAACTGACACTAAGGTACATTTTAAATTGTGCTGATCAAATTTTAAATAAGTATCATAAAAAAGGAATAGAGGGTTTGGAATGAATTAGACTTGAATGCATTAGGATTTTTTTTCTGTTATTAGCTGTGTGACCTTAGGCAAGTTTCTCACCATCTTTGAGCTTTGCCTTCCTAACCTCTAAATGGGATAACCATATATTTTATGACATTAAAGATGAAATAACAAATATAAAGTGTCCAGTTCAATGTTATTTAGGAAATTCCCAATAATCTGTGTCCAAAGTGCTATTTATCATGCAGCTAATAAAAAATATATGTTTCTGGGCACTTTATTTGTTTAGGAACCCCTCTGAGATTTGGGGAGAAGCCATAGCAATGTTGATTTTGTGGTGTATGTAAACTTAATTTTTAAAATTTTGATACATTAATCTCATTTTAAGTGTAATTTTAATGCCTAAATTTAACCTCACAATATTGTCTATACAGTTGATCCTTGGACAACACAGGAGTTAGAGTTGCCAGCCCCCCATGCATTAGAAAATGTGCATGTAACTTTCAACTCCCCCAAAACTTTACTAATAGCCCAGTGTTGACGAGAAGCCTTACCAATAACATCAGCAGTTGATTAACACATATTTTGTATATGTATTATGTACTATAGTCTTACAATATATGGTAAGATAGAAAAAATGCTAAGAAAATTACAAGAAAGAGAAAATATATTTATAGTACTGTATTTATCAAAAACAATCTGTGTGTAAATGGATCCTCAGTTCAAACCGTTGGTGTTTAAGCATGAGCTGTATTCAATTCCTAAATTGAAATTGAATTCCCACAAAACCACTATCTACCTGTAACTATGCCTATAATTGTTAGTCATTACTAATAAGAATCAGTAACTCTAGGGGCACCTGGGTGGCTCCATCAGTCAAGCATCTGACTTCAGCTCAGGTAATGATCTCCCAGTCTGGGTTTGAGCCCCAAGTCAGGCTCTGTGCTGACAGCTCAGAGCCTGGAGCCTGCCTTGGATTCTGAGTCTCTCTCTTTCTCTGTCCCTCCCCTGCTTACACTCTGTCTCTCTCTCTCAAAAATAAATAATAAACATTAACAAAATTTAAAGAAAGAATCGGTAACACTAAAATTCAGCATAATTTTTTTCCTAGCTGAAAATAATCATAAAAGTTTACTTTTAAAGAATATAATTATGGAATCTGAGCTCACAATTGTATACAGCTAGTTTTGCTTCTAAAAGCTGATTTACTATCAACAATGGGTTTGCATTTTAAAGACAGTAACTCAATGCCTAAGGGAAGTTAAAAGTATCTTTCAAGTTTGCCCTTTCCAAATAGGCAATTAAGTCAGGTGCAGTTTTTCTTTTTTTTTTTTTAATGTTTTATTTATTTCTGAGAGAGACAGACTGTGAGCAGGGGGGGGTCAGAGAGAGAGGGAAACACAGAATCCAAAACAGGCTCCAGGCTCTGAGCTAGCCATCAATCAGCACAGAGCCCGACGCGGGGCTCGAACCCACAAACTGTGAGATCATGACCTGAGCCGAAGTCGGTCGCTCAACCGACTGAGCCACCCAGGAGCCCCAAGTCAGGTGCAGTTTTTAAAATGTTAGTGTGTTTTCAAAACCTCTGTATATTGGGTGAAGAAAGAAGCCCATATTGTTTTAACCCTGTGAGATAGAGAACAGATACTAAGCATTGGAAGGAAAGAGGCTGAGTTTAAATGATACTGGAATCAACCCACAATTGTCAAGCCAGGTAGGCTGTTTACAAAGGCCACCTGCCCAGAGCCATAATGCCCAAATCAAAACTTCAAGATTGAACTCAAGAGTCCAATCGCCCATATACAATTTACTCAAATATACAAGAGTAAATTTAGAGAGAGAGTGAGAGCCTGTGTGTAGGAGAGAGAATTCAAGAATTCAAGGAAAGAGAACGTGGGAAAAGCTGACCTCTTTCTGCTGGATGATCCGATGCCTCAGAGTGGCAGGGAGAAAGAATGAATCTGCCATCACCTGATGTCCAATCCCATGAATCTCTCTTTTGGGGAGTTTCTTGCTACCTAGGTGTCTCAAGACACAAAGCACACAACTTAATCTGGTGTCACCTGAAAAAATCAGCTGTTCTTCAGCCCTGGAGGAAAAACTGCCTGTGTGGGATGAATTGAATAAATACATAGTATATTGCACTGTATGCTTGGCCTAAGGGATTTCTTGAGTGAGTTTTCATTATAAACAATTTTGCTTTATAGCCTAGTTTCAGAAATGAATCTCTAAGTTAAATTCTTGGGGTGCCTGGATGGCTCAGTCAGTTGTATCCAAATCTTGATTTTGGCTCAGATCATGATCTCACAGTTCATGAGTTCAAGCCCCATGTCAGGCTCTGCACTGACAGTATGGAGCCCACTTGGGATTCTCTCTCTCTCTGCCCCTCCCCTGCTCATGTGTATTCTCTCTCTTCTCTGAAAATAAACTTTTTTTAAAAAAGTAAGTCTATATCCTAAGATAAGGTCATTTCCAATCAAGATTCTGTAATAGAAATAGGAAGAAATCAAGTATATGTAACAAGTATAAATGATCAGGTCCTGATATTCAGATATGTGAAGATAATATGCCTCTGTCATTTTTTAGAAATAAACTCAGGCCCCTATCCTAACTGATTTTAGTCAAGTCTAAAATTAGTAATTTCAAATTTAAGCTAGCCCTCTAAGAGTTTTCTTTTCCTGCCTTTCTTTCCCAGGTTTCTGAATTCTTACCTAAGTCTGTAGGAATTAGTGGGTGGTGGTGGTGGTGGTGTGTGTGTGTGTGTGGAGTGGGGCGATATTGGTTATTGGCCAGAATCTGGTCACCTCCTGACGCTTTCAGCCTCCTTGATCCCTAGCATCTCATGCTCCCATGCTGGCATCCACAGAGATCCACTATCCCATTGGGCCTAACTTTTTGTTTCATGGTCTATGTTCCCCTCTCCATCTAGAGAAACATTTTATGATCTGGTATACTTTGCCATTCTTGAGCCATGAGATATATTTCTACTTTCCATGAACCTCTTGAGGGCCATAGGAAAATGTCTTTAGAGGTATCTTAAGTGTGGTTTGCTAGTCACGTCCCACCACCATTTCTGCTCCACTGCTGCTGCACTAAGCGGATGTGGCACTGGACGGTCTCCATGTTTTCCAGCTTCCTTGGGCTCCACCTTCAGTTCTGAGTGACAAACATAAATGGAAGGTATAAGAAGTTCTATCATATGCCTCCACTTGGAAATAACCACAGAGAGAACATAACATGACCCATTCACAGCTTAGACACTCACACCCAGGCTTCACTCTGAAATACTTTTTTTAAAGCTATTATCTTCCTAAGCCCAAGTTGAAGGAGCTTCATCGAGACTGAGAAAAATTAGTGATTGCATCAGCAGCACATATACTAAAATTGGAATGATACAGAGAAGATTAGCATGGCCCCTGTGCAAGTATGACACACAGATTCATGAAGCATTTCATATTTAATACATATTTTTTAAAAATATTTTTATTTATTTCTAGGAGAGAGAGAGAGACAGCGTGAACAGGGGAGGGTCAGAGAGAGAGGGAGACACAGACTCTGAAACAGGCTCCACGCTCTGAGCTGACAGTCAGCACAGAGCCCGATGCGAGGCTCGAACCCATGAACCGCGAGATCATGACCCAAGCGAAAGTCGGACGCTTAACCGACTAAGCCACCCAGGCGCCCCAGCATTTCATATTTAAAAACGAAAAAAGATTGGGGTATCTGGGTGGCTCAGTCAGTTAAGCGTCTGACTTCATTTCGGGTCATGATCTTGTGTTCATGTGGTCATGATCATGGGTTCAAGTTCTGTGTTACAGCTCAGAGCCTAGAGCCTGTTTTGGATTCTCTGTCTCCCTCTCTTTGTCTGCCTCTCCCCTGCTTGTGCTGTGTCTCTCTCTCTTTCAAAAAAATGAATAAACATTAAAAAGTTTTTTAAAAAGATTGAGGAAAAACATGAAACCATTTGGGGGGCATGAACTTTATGCTTTGAACTTTTCAGTTTCTGCTTCTGAAAAATATAAAAACCCAGCTCTTGCGATTCAAAATTCCATAATTTCATCACCTCGTCTTGAATTTCAAAATCTATTTCCAAATGCAAAAGGTGAGCATTTGTCCATCTTTCACTTTGCATTTCTGCAATAACATCTCTACTGTGCTGATAATATGGCCAGGATGATTTCATTACTAGGGCAAGGAGAAATATTCAGTGCCCTTCAGAGTGCGGGAAACTACCAGCTAATGTGACATAATACCTCAACAGTTCATGAAGATAAAAGCTACTTGAAAGAGAATATTCTCTCTTAAATGCTGAGGGGGAATGCTGTCTACTGGAAGAAATTTCTTAAAGATCTCTTAACTGGGCTTTTCCAGAAACTCGGAGAGGACAGAGTAGGACTTGGAACTGTGGTGGCAGAGGTCTCTGATGTGGCAATGAAAACTGGGTGAAACTTACTGGATGATTTTACTTCATCTTATTCAGATGTCAAAGCAACTGGAAGTCATGGCATTCTTTACAAAGAGATAAAACTTTTTGTTTGCTAGAATTCAGCTGTTACAACTATCCTGTTTTGAACACATCTATATAAAATAGTCATGTTTATTGGCAGTATCTCTTTCTCTCTCTCTCTCTCTCTTTTCACTGCACCTCTCATTTTTCCCCCATAAATGTATAAAATGCAAATAGTCATAGACACACGAGTCCATAAGGAAAGCAAATGATCAAAATAGATATGGTCAATTATATCCTATTCATGTTCATTTGCAATTTCTTCATTGTGTGTCTCACTTGCAGTACTGGACTTTAAGAGTGATAAGAGTTGAAGTAACTTGAAATTGGGAAAATCTTGTCTGGGGATTCATTTTTTTCCCCTTGACTCTGGAAAAGGTGCTGCTAATTGCTTTCTTTTCTTCTCTATTGGAATCTATTCAGCTCAAGAAACAACAGTGTTCCATGGACTTAAAGTTTGAGAACTACCATGAAACCACCTAATATTCCTATATTAACTTATTCTTGTTTCATCTTTCAAAAGATTTGGAATCACCTCTTTCTTATGACCAGCCCTTCCTCTGTGTGGGTTGCAAACAGCCTAAAGAAAGAGTGATTTTCGAGACCCTAGTGTAATTCATATTTTCTTATAAGCAAAATTCTAATCTACTACCTTTTGCAAATATAGGAACTGAGGACAACAGGTTTGTTAGTTTTGTTTGGTGGCTTATTTTGCATGTTTGTTTTTGTTGGTTTTAAGCAAAAGACGGTCAACAACTATGAAGGAAATAGATTTAGAAAGAATTTCTATAATGCGAGACTGTCTCCCAGCATCTCTCAGTACAGGCAATGCTATATTTCCTGCCAAAACTCATTCAAAAAGTATTTGAGCCATTCTTGTTACTTGAGAGCATTTGGAAGGAGTCATACAAGAGAACTATAGTTCCTACAACTCTCCTCTTATATCTATTTGAGCAAGAGCAGTAGATGGAAGAAACACCAGAATTAAAACTGATAGAATTCATGAAGTTCAGACAGAAAGCATCTGTCCTTTAGAAACAGCTTTGAACAATGGCAGGCAAGCAACCATTGCTATCAATGAGCCCCAGATGTAGCATATAGCAGTAGACCATATGAATCAGAGGCAGAAACAAAACTAAGGAAAAAATGAATATTTAAAATGGACCAAAACTCTGATAGACACATCATTCTAAGCATGCCCACCTTGGGACTTCACCTGTAGCAAGAAAATGCTTGATAGTTTTCTACCAAAGAGCCAATTCAGACAATGGGATAGCAGTTGCTAGAGTTCTATTTTATGCATTGCATTGTCTATAAGCTCTACATTTTAGCTCCATGACTGTCAAAAGTAGAAGGGCCATAAGGAGTGACAGTTGTGCCATGAATTTTTCTGAAGCTTGGGAAAACTGCTGCAAGCAACTTGAAAGAGTGGTCTTTAAGATTCTGTTAACTATAAACTGAATGTTTTAAAAGGTGGATTTTAAGTTTCAAAGAATGCTTTTGTTGATCTTTTAAAAAGGATCAAGTAAACCTGTTCAGACATTGTTAAGGAAGGACATGTAAATGAAGACTCACATGAAACTAGAGTCACTATCCTGGATCACCAACAGATTGAGAGAATTTGCACCTTAATAGGGAGCATTCCTATTGGAATAAGTCAATAGGTGATCTTTTTAAAAAAAATTTTTTTAGGGGCGCCAGCCTGGGTGGCTTAGTCGGTTAAGCGTCCGACTTTCGCTTAGGTCATGATCTCGCGGTTCGTGGGTTCGGGCCCCGCGTCGGGCTCTGTGCTGACTGCCAGCTCGGAGCCTGGAGCCTGTTTTAGTCTGTGACTCCCTCTCTCTCTGACCCTCCCCTGCTCAGGCTGTCTCTCTCTCTCTCCTAGAAATAAATAAAAACATTTTAAAAAAATGTTTTTTTAATGTTTACTTATTTTGAGAGAGAGAGAGAGAGACAGCCCGAGCAGGGGAGGGTCAGAGAGAGAGAGAGAAACAGAGCACAAGCAGGGAAGGGGCAGAGAGAGACGGGGACACAAAATTTGAAGCAGGTTCTAGGCTCTGAGCTTTCAGCATAGAGCCTGTCATGGGACTCTAACTCATGAACTCTGAGGCTGTGACCTAAGCTGACTGAGCCACCCAGGTGCCCCAATAGGTGATCTTTTTAAATTGTGTCTGAGCAGAGCCTAAATGTACACAAGCCAACAAGTACCTGCAAAAAGAATACATATAATTATATCTTTGAATGTGAGATCATCATTTTACTATTTCTACTATCAGTAACGTTACAACATTTTTGTAGTGTGGTTTTTTTTTTTTTTTTGTGTGTTCTTTTTTTTTTTCTTAACTCTTAAAATNACACGAGCTCTAAATTTCTCTTGGTATCTTTCTTTTTCCCAGTTTTGAGATATATTTAACATACAGCACTGTATAAATATAAGGTATAAAGCATAATGATTTGACGTATATATATTGTAAAATGATTACCACAATAAGTTTAGTGAACAGCTATCACCTCCTATAGATATAAGGGAAAAGGGTCAGGGTGGGGGTGGGGTGGGGGGAGGTTTTCCTTGTGGTGAGAACTCAGGATTTATTCTCTTAACAACTTTCAAAGGTACCATACAGCAGTGTTAACTGTCGTAGTCATTATGTTGAACATTACATCTCTAATAATGACTTATATTGTAACTAGTAGTTTGTACCTTTGGACCACATTCATCCAATTATCCCTTCTCCAACCCCCACCTCAGGAAACCACAAATCTTTGTTTTGTTTTGACTTTGCATATATAAATGAGGTCATATAGTATTTGTCTTTTTCTTTGCATAATGCTCTTAAAATTCTTTTTTTTTTTCCGAATGGCAAGATTTCATTCTTTTTTATGGCTAAAAAATTGTGTGTGTGTGTGTGTGTGTGTGTGTAATTACATCTTTATCCATTCATGAAAACTTAGGTTATTTCCATGTCTTTGCTATTGTAAATAATGCTGCTATAAACATAAGGGCACAGCTACATCTTTGACATAGTGTTTTCGTTTCCTTTCAGTAAATAACCAGAAGCAGAATTGCTAAATCATAGATGGTAGTTTGTTTGTAATTTTTTAAGGAACTTCATTCATTTTCAATAATACCTGGATCAAATGACAACTCACCCAGCCGTGCACAAGTGTTCCCTTTTCTCCACATTCTCTCTTAGCATTTGTTACCCCTTGTCTGTTTGATACTAACCATACTAACAAGTATAAGGTGCTATATCATTGTGCTCTTGGTTTGCATTTCTCTGTTGATTAGTGATGTTTAGCAGATTTTTATGTGTCTGTTGACCATTCATATATCGTCTTTGGAAAAATATTCCAGTTATTCTACTTAGGTGCTCTGGCCATTTTTAATTGTATTCTTTGTTTTCCTGCTATCGAGTTGTATGAATTTTTATGTAGTTTAAATATAAATCCCTTATTAGATGCATGGTTTGCAAATACTTTCTTTCCCATTTGATAGGTTGTCTTTTCATTTTGTTGAGCAGAAGCTTTTGATGTAGTCCCACTTGCTTATTTTTTATTTTGTTAAATATGCTTTTGGTGTCACATCCAAATAATCAATGCCAAAGCCATGTCAAAGAGTATTATCCTATGTTTTCTTTGAGGAATTTTATAGTATCTAGTCTTACACTTAAGTCTTTAATCCATTTTGAGTTAATTTTTGTGAGTGGTGAAGAATGGGGGTCTAGTTTTATTTGTTTGCATGTGAATATCCAATTTGCCCCACACCATTTATTGAAAAGACCATTTTTTCTCCATTGACTATTCTAAGATCCCTTATCAAATATTAGTTGACTGTATTTAAGTGGGTTTATTTCTGTGCTCTCAATTCTATTCCATTGGACAGTGTGTTTCTTTGTATGCCAACACCATAATGTTTTGACTACTACAGCTTTATAAATAGCTTGAAATCAGAAAATGTGGTAAATCCTATTTTTCTTTTTCAGGATTGCTTTGGCTATTTGGATCTGTTGTGGTTTCATATACATTTTAGGATTTTCTTTCTACCTTTGAAAAACAAAAATGCCATTGAAATCTTGATATGGATTGCATTGAGTGTATAGATGGCTTTGGGTAGTATGGACATTTTAACAATATTTTTCCAAGTCATGAACACAGATACCTTTTCATTTATTTGTAGTTCTTCAATTTCTTTTAATTAGGGTCTTGTAGTATTCAGTGTAGAGATCTTTTGCCTCCTTGGTTAAATTTATTCCTAAGCATTATCTTTTTTTTTTTTTTTTTATTTCTAGGAGAGAGAGAGACAGCGTGAGCAGGGGGGGGTCAGAGAGAGGGGGAGTCACAGAATCTGAAACAGGCTCCAGGCTCTGAGCTGGCAGTCAGCACAGAGCNTTTACTTATTTTGAGAGAGAGAGAGAGAGACAGCCTGAGCAGGGGAGGGTCAGAGAGAGAGAGAGAAACAGAGCACAAGCAGGGAAGGGGCAGAGAGAGACGGGGACACACAATTTGAAGCAGGTTCTAGGCTCTGAGCTTTCAGCATAGAGCCTGTCATGGGACTCTAACTCATGAACTCTGAGGCTGTGACCTAAGCTGACTGAGCCACCCAGGTGCCCCAATAGGTGATCTTTTTAAATTGTGTCTGAGCAGAGCCTAAATGTACACAAGCCAACAAGTACCTGCAAAAAGAATACATATAATTATATCTTTGAATGTGAGATCATCATTTTACTATTTCTACTATCAGTAACGTTACAACATTTGTGTAGTGTGGTTTTTTTTTTTTTTT